>NC_083626.1:11127794-11152794 GCF_963584025.1 Labrus mixtus | reverse complement strand
CAGGAGGCCCAGTCTGGGTGAGTAAACCGGACCGACTCTAGCCGAGACCAGGGACTGAGACCAGGGCTCGAGTATGAACCCACAAATAATTATAAATCTTTATTATATATTATATTATAAATATATAAGAGAGAAAGGATTAATTATGACGTCACAATAAAGGAAAGAGAGGTCCGCGTGCTCCAAAACCTCCAAGATAAAAAACACGTTCAGCATCGATTAACCGACTGATCTCTTTAACGAGTTTGATGAGAGGGTGAAAAAGCAACCTTCATGTTGAAACTGAAACATTAAAAACATCAAAAAGTATTTCAGAGTTCACATGATCATTTTATCACCAACACACTTAAAATATTCTGATTTAAATCAAAATATTATTCTGATTTAAATCAAAATATTATTCTGATTTAAATTAAAATATTATTCTGATTAAAATTCAAATATTATTCTGATTTAAATTAAAATATTCTGATTTAAAGTATTCTGATTTAAATTTAATTATTCTCATTTAAATGAAAGTATTCTGATTTAAAGTATTCTGATTTAAATTTAATTATTCTCATTTAAATGAAAGTATTCTGATTTAAAGTATTCTGATTTAAATTTAATTATTCTGATTTAAAGTATTCTGATTTAAATTATTCTGATTTAAATGAAAGTATTCTGATTTAAAGTATTCTGATTTAAATGAAAGTATTCTGATTTAAATGAAAGTATTCTAATTTAAATTAAATTATTCTGATTTAAATGAAAGTATTCTGATTTAAATGAAAGTATTCTGATTTAAATAAAATTATTCTGATTTAGATTAAAGAGTTCTGATTTAATGATGTTTAGATATTAAAGGTGTGAATCCTCTCTGAGTTCAGGTTCATATTTAGTTTTTAAATCTTTGAAGTCTCTAAACGTCATTAAACATTTCTTCTTTATATCATTAAAGTCTGATTTATTAATGTAATGAGAGTTAAAAACACCTCAGAATAAATATTTAAATAATAAATAATCTATAATAAATAATAGTGTGTGTGTGTGTGTGTGTGTGTGTGTGTGTGTGTGTCTGTGTGTGTGTGTGTGTGTGCGGGTGTGTGCGTGTGTGTGTGTGTGTGTGTGTGTGTGTGTGTGTGTGTCTCTCTCTGTGTGTGTGTGTGTGTGTGTGTGTGTGTGTGTGTGTGTGTGTGTGTGTCTGTGTGTGTGTCTGTGTGTGTGTTTTAAAGTTCACAGACTAAAAGAGGAATCTTTACTGAATCCAAACCTGTTGGTTACCACGGCAACAACAAAACAATGAACTAACTGTCAGATTGTCTGAGACTGAGCGAGCGGCAGAGACCGTTTCACAGACCTGTGATGTCATACTTCAGGTCACACGGCATGATGGAGACGGGATCAAACCAAATGTTGTACTTAAATGTTTTGTGTTGTCCCGTGTGTCCCGCGTGCTCAGAGCTCATGGACGACATGTCCACCGAGGGTCGGGAGTGTGTGAACTGCGGCTCGGTGTCCACGCCGCTGTGGCGCAGGGATGGAACCGGACACTACCTGTGCAACGCGTGTGGCCTCTACCACAAGATGAACGGAATCAACAGACCGCTAATCAAACCGCACAAACGACTGGTGAGAGACACACACACACACACACACACACACACACACACACACACACACACAGCTTAGCTCCACTGAGCCACAGCAGTCCGTAATGTGGCATAGTTGGTACAGTTGGTCGTCTTTCAACTGGAAGGTCAAGGGTTTGATCCCCAGCTCCTGCAGCCACATGTCCGATGTGTCCAAGAAACTTAAACCGGATTTCCTCCCGCTGCTTCGTTGGCGGAGTGTAAGTGTGTATGAATGGATGAGTAATACTGATGGACTCTTTACTCAGCAGCCTCTACCATCAGTGTGTGAATGTGTTTGTCTATCACTCTGTGTGTTTGGGTGTAGTCTGGAGATGGGTGTGGGATGGACGGTGTGTGTGTGTGGGGGGGGGGGGGGGGGGGGATTCAAGGCCTCCCAGCTGTGTCGGTCCTTCTCCAGTTTGGTCCAGTTTTCAAGTTATATTTGTCCGGCTCTGACCTCGCCCTTGAACGAGATGTTTGTACTCTCTGCAGAAATTGAGACTAAGGCCCCATCCACACGTATACGATTTTTTTGAAAACGTAGTATTTTCTCTCCCTTTTGGCCTCCCGTCCACATGAAAACAATTGAAAACTGAGTTTTTGGTCACTGCAAACAAAGTCTTTGAAAAACGCATTCCAAGGTGGAGATTTAAAAAAAAATCACGTTTACTTGTATTCGTGTGAACAGTTAAAACGGTTAAAACGGAGCTTTTTGTAATAGTGACGTAATTACATCAACTTGCGTGTTGAGCATGCGTCATGCGTCATAACCAAGATGGCAGGCTACCGGTTTGTTTACATCTGTTCGCTGCTGTTAGGTTTAATTACATGAATTGCATTCAAGTGTAACTCTAAGCAGCAACTCCACTTCGTCGTCCGTCCAAACGAATGAATCGGCTTTGTGTTTGTTGACTTGTTTCGCCATCTTTTCCAAATCGCCGCTGTCAAAAGGACGCTTAATACGCATGCTCGCAATGTTCTTTTACGGTGTTTGACGTGAATGAGACACAGCTATTATCGCCACCTACTGGCCTGGCATGCTTATGGCATGCTTATGTGAGCGTTTTCCATCGTTTTTGCGTTGCCATGTGGACTAAGATTTTTTAAAAACTGTTGGTGTGGACAGGATTTTTTTTGCAACTGGAGGGGGGGAAACAGGTTTTTAGAAATATCCGTATACGTGTGGACGTGGCCTAAGCTGGGAGAGAGAGGTGTGTGTGTGTGTGTGTGTGTGTGTGTGTGTGTGTGTGTGTGTGTTGTCAGACTTTATGACTCGAGGATGGAGAGTGATTGTTGTTGTTTGAAACTTCACGGTGACGTCGTGCCGTTGATCTCTCAGGATATATTTAAAGACACAGAGACGACAGATTTATGGTTTTTTAAAGTTTTGTTGTGAGAAAAAAATGTTTCAAACATTTATCTGTGGCCGGCTTTGTGATCTCTCTTTTATCTCATGTTATGGTTTCTCCTCGTCTGTCCTGCAGCAGACGACGTCTCGCCGGGCCGGTCTCTGCTGCACAAACTGTCACACCAGCACGACCACGCTGTGGAGACGAAATGCTGACGGAGAGCCCGTCTGCAACGCCTGTGGACTCTACATGAAGCTGCACGGGGTAAAATAAGCTCCTCACATTAATGTGGAAAGAGGAGCCATGCTCTGTCAGGTACCCTCGCTCACCTGTCCCCCCCTCCTTCAGGTACCCCGACCTCTGGCCATGAAGAAAGAGAGCATTCAGACCAGGAAGCGGAAACCAAAGACGCCCAAAAATAAAACAGGTGAGTAAAGAAAGAACCACACAGCAGCTTCTTACAGAGTCTCTACATTCAGTGGTACTCCTCCTGTGACTGTCCTTTAGGCTCCACCCCCTCCGACAGCAGCTCTCCGTCCTCGCTCTCTGTCTCTGAACACGCCTCCACCATCAAGAGTGAACCCAACATGACCCCGTCCCCGTACGCCAGACACACCATCACATCTGCCACTCAGGTACCCTCCTATACGTGTGTGTGTGTGTGTGTGTGTGTGTGTGTGTGTGTGATATTACCCTAACCCTAAACCTTTTTCACACTATGATTATGTAACTGGGCCGTAATGAAGCCCCGCCCCCATGACCTCCTTGATTCATAGTGTCGTGATATTCATGTCCTGGTCTGTGTGTTAACATGGTTACGCTGTGACGCTATGAGTCATCAAGGTGAGATCTCTTGACTCATGACTTCATCAGGGTGAGATCTGCTGACTCATGACTTCATCAGGGTGCGATCTGCTGACTCATGACTTCATCAGGGTGAGATCTGCTGACTCATGACTTCATCAGGGTGAGATCTGATGACTCATGACTTCATCAGGGTGACTCATGACTTCATCGGGGTGAGACCTGCTGACTCATGACTTCATCAAGGTGAGACCTGCTGACTCATGACTTCATCAGGGTGAGATCTGCTGACTCATGACTTCATCAGGGTGAGACCTGCTGACTCATGACTTCATCAGGGTGACTCATGACTTCATCAGGGTGAGACCTGCTGACTCATGACTTCATCAGGGTGACTCATGACTTCATCAGGGTGAGACCTGATGACTCATGACTTCATCAGGATGACTCATGACTTCATCAAGGTGAGATCTGCTGACTCATGACTTCATCAGGGTGAGACCTGCTGACTCATGACTTCATCAGGGTGACTCATGACTTCATCAGGGTGAGCTCTGCCGACTCATGACTTCATCAGGGTGAGATCTGCTGACTCATGACTTCATCAGGGTGAGATCTGCTGACTCATGTCTTCAGTCTGATGCTTCTCCACAGCTGGAACATGAGGGTGTTTAGTTGGCGAACAGACCAGAGCTTCAGTTCACAAAGATGTAAACGAATCACTACTTTTA
Organism: Labrus mixtus; assembly: GCF_963584025.1. Taxonomy (NCBI): domain Eukaryota; kingdom Metazoa; phylum Chordata; class Actinopteri; order Labriformes; family Labridae; genus Labrus; species Labrus mixtus. Next base: position 11,148,297 of record NC_083626.1, on the reverse strand, counting down.
TTAGTAACTCCAGTTTAGTGACCATTTAGACTGACATCATATGAACACCTGTTAACGTTCAGTGTGAATGTCTCCGTCCCCCCAGCAGACGGCGTCTCAGCTGGACGGCCTGGCTTCAGGACATGTGGACATTAAATACGAGGACTTCCCCTTCACCCCGACCTCCATGTCCGCACAGAACTGGTGCGCTCTGTCTCAGGCCTGAACTTCCTCCACCTGCAACCAACGCCTGATGACATCACAGCTGATGACTTCACACAGGTGGATGTGGCTCCATGGGGGAGGACAGACAGAGCTCCACCCAGCTTTCTCCAGCGCTGCAGGAGAGAGAGACCAAACCTGGCCAACAACAGGACTACACCAGGCCCAAAACAGGACCAGAACAGGTCAACATCAGGACCAAACCAGGACCAAACATGGTCAACAACAGGACTACACCCGACCAACAACTGAACCAAAGACAGGACTACACTAGGCCAAAATCTGAACCAAAAACAGGACTACACTAGGCCAACATCTGAACAAAAAACAAAACTACACCAGGCCAAGATCTGAACCAAAAACAGGACTACACTAGGCCAAGAACTGAACCAAAAACAGGACTACACCAGGCCAAGATCTGAACCAAAAACAGGACTACACCAGGCCAAGATCTGAACTAAAAACAGGACTACACTAGGCCAAGAACTGAACCAAAAACAGGACTACACTAGGCCAAGATCTGAACCAAAAACAATACCATACCTGACCAGTAAGAACCAGGTTGGCATGGACCAAAACAGGACCAAACTCAACGTTAAACAGGACTACACCAGACCAAAAACAGGACTACACCAGACCAAAAACAGGACTACACCAGGCCAAAAATAGGACTACTCAAGACCAAAAACAGGACTACACCAGACCAAAAACAGGACCATTCAGGATAATCCAACAGCTCAATGAGGCCTAACCCAGGTCTAAAAAGGGACTAAACAGGGCCCAAACCAGGACTAAGCAAAGACTAAGACTGGACTAAAAGAAGGGCTAAATCAGGTTTAAACATGGACTGAATCAGGAAGTAACCAGGACTGCTGAACTAACGTCCTGTGAGGTCCAATGAGAGCTTCCTATGAGGTAAAGACGTGTCACAGAGGATGGCGTGGAGGTAAACACGGGGTTTAATAACCTTTGAAAGCTCATCATCGTCTAAACGGGATCTTCGTCGGAGAATAGTTTGTGTGTTTTGTTGTCAGAGCAGAAACAGAAGAGGTTTTTTATGACGACGTGTAGATGGTTAACTTTTATAGGCTCATTATTTATGTGGAGATAAGGACAGGTGAAGCCTCTGCAGGTTGATTCACTCACATTAGGACTTATTAGTTTTAACAGCAGACACACAAAACCCGTCTTTAGAACCAGGCCTACACGTCAGGACTTCATCACTTATTATGAGACGTGACGTGCAATGACCTTGAATGAAGGAAACAAAAAGAAGGAGATAAACGTTTAATCATATTTTATTGTGAAAGTTTTGAATTTTATTGTGAAATTGTTGTAAAGAAGTCTCTGATTGCTCTTTAGAATCTGTTCTTGTAAATAAACTGATTCACATTTTATTCACCTGATGTTTGATTTCTCTCCAATATTTTAATCAAACATTTTACTGACATCACTCCTCCATCAGAGCCCAGTCCTCTATCAGAGCCCAGTCCTCCATCAGAGCCCAGTCCTCTATCAGAGCCCAGTCCTCTATCAGATCCCAGTCCTCCATCAGAGCCCAGACCCCTATCAGATCCCAGTCCTCCATCAGAGCCCAGTCCTCCATCAGATCCCAGTCCTATATCAGATCCCAGTCCTCTATCAGAGCCCAGTCCTCTATCAGATCCCAGTCCTCTATCAGATCCCAATCCTATATCAGATCCCAGTCCTCCATCAGATCCCAGTCTTCCATCAGAGCCCAGTCCTCTATCAGATCCCAGTCCTCTATCAGATCCCAATCCTATATCAGATCCCAGTCCTCCATCAGATCCCAGTCCTCTATCAGAGCCCAGACCTCCGTCAGATCCCAGTCCTCCGTCAGAGCCCAGTCCTCTATCAGATCCCAGTCCTCCGTCAGAGCCCAGTCCTCCATCAGATCCCAGTCCTCTATCAGAGCCCAGTCCTCTGTCAGAGCCCAGTCCTCCATCAGATCCCAGTCCTCCATCAGAGCCCAGTCCTCCATCAGATCCCAATCCTCTATCAGATCCCAGTCCTCCATCAGAGCCCAGTCCTCAATCAGATCCCAGTCCTATATCAGATCCCAGTCCTCCATCAGATCCCAGTCCTCCATCAGAGCCCAGTCCTCCATCAGATCCCAGTCCTATATCAGATCCCAGTCCTCCATCAGATCCCAGTCCTCTATCAGAGCCCAGGCCTCCATCAGATCCCAATCCTATATCAGATCCCAGTCCTCCATCAGATCCCAGTCCTCCATCAGAGCCCAGTCCTCCATCAGATCCCAGTCCTATATCAGATCCCAGTCCTCCATCAGAGCCCAGTCCTCTATCAGATCCCAGTCCTCTATCAGAGCCCAGTCCTCTATCAGATCCCAGTCCTCCATCAGATCCCAGTCCTCCATCAGAGCCCAGTCCTCCATCAGATCCCAGTCCTATATCAGATCCCAGTCCTCCATCAGAGCCCAGTCCTCTATCAGATCCCAGTCCTCTATCAGAGCCCAGTCCTCCATCAGATCCCAGTCCTCCATCAGAGCCCAGTCCTCTATCAGATCCCAGTCCTCTATCAGATCCCAGTCCTCTATCAGAGGAAGGTTAGGGTTAGCCTGTTATCTGATAGCACATTCATTGATTAACGTTCAAAACCATCCACTTCTACGTGTACATCCACTGAGACTTTTCGCTTTTTAGTATCAGCCATTGACACACTATGATGTTCAACTGTAATATCATATTATGAGTTAGCTAGCTAGCGTTAGCTCACGTAACCAGCCTGTGTGTGTGTGTGTTTGAGAGGGAGAGGGGACACTATTAAAAGTCTGTACAGCATACACACTATAGAGTTAGTCACAACAGGGCAAACACATGCAGCATGCTTATTATTAAGAAACCTCCGTGTCAGGTACAAACAGTCAACAGGTGAGTTCACATCCAGAGCAGAGCAGGGACAGTGTTAGTGCTGATATCTGAGATATGAGCAGTATGGTCAGAGGAAGAGAAGAGGTCTACATAGTCTGTGCTTACTGTAGGTGGTACATTAAGCACACTAGCTGTGACTCCTTGATACCTTCAGACAACTGACCACTCATCTATCTGTTGTGATTGTGTTTGCAGAAAGTCACAAGGGACCATGGTGGGATGGCTACTGTGGTCTGATCTACCAGCAGACCAGAATCCTGTGGTCTACTGCAGTGAGGGACACCAGTCAGGAGGGTCAGGATGAGGAGACAGGGACTGGATGTTCACAAGACCACCCAGCTCCAACTTAGACCTTCATCGTCTACTTGATTATATATAGTGGGTTAATGTGTGTGTTAATGTGTGTGTGTGTGTGTTTATTTTGTGTGTTAATGTGTGTGTGTGTGTGTGTGTGTGTTAATGTATATGTGTGTTAATGTGTGTGTGTGTATATGTGTGTTAATGTGTATATGTGTGTGTGCATGTGTAGCAGGGCATGTTCTATTGTATCGTGTTTAAACGTTGACCAAAGGTTGAGCTCCAGGTCGTCTTTATGGCGGTCGGGTCCAGGTCGTCTTTATGGCGGTCGGGTCCAGGTCGGCCTCTCTGCGACGCGGCTGCTGCTTTACAGCCGCCCTGGCGACATCCCGGCACCAACAACAGCGGCGCTTTATGACTGTTGGCCAACAGGCTGCTTCTTATCAGCTGCTGGGAGAGGCGTGCAGGTGAACACACCTGGAGGAGAGTAAAGAGGCTTTGAGATAAACAGCAGACGTTTAGATTCACTTCTCCATCATGTCGTCATCAACAGCAGCTCCTGCAGAAGGAGATCAATAAAGACTAAAAGTTCAATGTGTGTGTGTGTGTGTGTATTTGTTTGTGTGTTTGTTAACATGTTAACAAATCTGAGACTATTTCAGTATAAAGTTGAGACGACAAACTGAGCAAAGGTTCAAATACAACTAGAGCGCCATAAACCAAAGTACATGTTACACACACACACAGACACACACGCACAAATATACACACAGACACACAAATATACAAACGCACACACACACACAGACACACGCACGCACACGCACAAATATACACACACACAGACACACACACACACACACGCACAAATATACACACACACACACAGACACATACACACACACACAGACTCAGAGCCTGTGGTGACCCTGTAGTGTTCATGTATTCTCTGAGCAGCCTCGTGGTATTATTAGCTGAGGGTCTGTACACACAGTGATTCTAAAACACAACAGGAGAGCGAGCAAGGATAAAAACAGACGACAGGCTGATGGATGACTCGGAGACACTCAAGAACAATGACTTCCTGACCTACAGTTTGATTGTTTCCTCGAGAAAAAAAAAGTTACAGGAAGTTTAGGCGGGGGGACATGACCTTTAGGGTGGAATTAATAAAAAGTCCCTCATCAATTCATACACATACTTCACACACACATTTATAAAAAACACTTACAACACACACACACATTTAAATACACACATCGACGACACACACACGGGCATAGACCTACATTTTTTTTCCATTGAGTCGTGATAGTTGAAGCTCCTAGATTCTCTTTAATATTTATAGTAACACTTTATAATAACCACCGTCTACCTCCCATAGTACATTTAGAGACTGTAGGTACCACGAGCAGGCCTGATAACTGAAGGCTCTACCTTCCATAGTACATTTAGAGACTGTACCATGAGCAGGTCTGATAACTGAATGCTGTACCTTTCACAGTACATTGAGAGACTGTAGTTACCACGAGCAGGTCTGATAACTGAAGGCTCTACCTCCCATAGTACATTTAGAGGCCGTAGGTACCACGAGCAGGCCTGATAACTGAAGGCTCTACCTCCCATAGTACATTTAGAGACCGTAGGTACCACGAGCAGGTGTGATAACTGAAGGCTCTACCTCCCATAGTACATTTAGAGACTGTACCACGAGCAGGCCTGATAACTGAAGGCTTTACCTCCCATAGTACATTTAGAGGCCGTAGGTACCACGAGCAGGTGTGATAACTGAAGGCTCTACCTCCCATAGTACATTTAGAGACCGTAGGTACCACAAGCAGGCCTGATAACTGAAGGCTCTACCTCCCATAGTACATTTAGAGACTGTAGCACGAGCAGGTCTGATAACTGAAGGCTCTACCTCCCATAGTACATTTAGAGACTGTACCACGAGCAGGTCTGATAACTGAAGGCTCTACCTTTCATAGTACATTGAGAGACTGTAGTTACCACGAGCAGGTCTGATAACTGAAGGCTCTACCTTTCATAGTCCATTTAGAGACTGTAGTTACCACGAGCAGGTCTGATAACTGAAGGCTCTACCTCCCATAGTACATTTAGAGACTGTACCACGAGCAGGTCTGATAACTGAAGGCTCTACCTTTCATAGTACATTGAGAGACTGTAGTTACCATGAGCAGGTCTGATAACTGAAGGCTCTACCTCCCATAGTACATTTAGAGACTGTAGCACGAGCAGGTCTGATAACTGAAGGCTCTACCTCCCATAGTACATTTAGAGACTGTACCACGAGCAGGTCTGATAACTGAAGGCTCTACCTTTCATAGTACATGTAGAGACTGTAGTTACCACGAGCAGGTCTGATAACTGAAGGCTCTACCTCCCATAGTACATTTAGAGACTGTAGCATGAGCAGGTCTGATAACTGAAGGCTGTACCTTTCATAGTACATTGAGAGACTGTAGTTACCACGAGCAGTTCTGATAACTGAAGGCTCTACCTCCCATAGTACATTTAGAGACTGTACCACGAGCAGGCCTGATAACTGAAGGCTCTACCTCCCATAGTACATTTAGAGACTGTACCACGAGCAGGCCTGATAACTGAAGGCTTTACCTCCCATAGTACATTTAGAGGCCGTAGGTACCACGAGCAGGTGTGATAACTGAAGGCTCTACCTCTCATAGTACATTTAGAGACCGTAGGTACCACGAGCAGGTGTGATAACTGAAGGCTCTACCTCCCATAGTACATTTAGAGACTGTACCACGAGCAGGCCTGATAACTGAAGGCTCTACCTCTCATAGTACATTTAGAGACCGTAGGTACCACGAGCAGGTGTGATAACTGAAGGCTCTACCTCCCATAGTACATTTAGAGACCGTAGGTACCACGAGCAGGCCTGATAACTGAAGGCTCTACCTCCCATAGTACATTTAGAGACTGTAGCACGAGCAGGTCTGATAACTGAAGGCTGTACCTCCCATAGTACATTGAGAGACTGTACCACGAGCAGGTCTGATAACTGAAGGCTCTACCTCCAATAGTACATTTAGAGACTGTACCACGAGCAGGCCTGATAACTGAAGGCTCTACCTCTCATAGTACATTTATAGGCCGTAGGTACCACGAGCAGGCCTGATAACTGAAGGATCTACCTCCCATAGTACATTTAGAGACCGTAGGTACCACGAGCAGGCCTGATAACTGAAGGCTCTACCTCCCATAGTACATTTAGAGACTGTAGCACGAGCAGGTCTGATAACTGAAGGCTCTACCTCCCATAGTACATTGAGAGACTGTACCACGAGCAGGTCTGATAACTGAAGGCTCTACCTCCCATAGTACATTTAGAGACTGTACCACGAGCAGGTCTGATAACTGAAGGCTCTACCTTTCATAGTACATTGAGAGACTGTAGTTACCACGAGCAGGTCTGATAACTGAAGGCTCTACCTCCCATAGTACATTTAGAGACTGTAGCATGAGCAGGTCTGATAACTGAAGGCTGTACCTTTCATAGTACATTGAGAGACTGTAGTTACCACGAGCAGGTCTGATAACTGAAGGCTCTACCTCCCATAGTACATTTAGAGACCGTAGGTACCACGAGCAGGTGTGATAACTGAAGGCTCTACCTCCCATAGTACATTTAGAGACTGTACCACGAGCAGGCCTGATAACTGAAGGCTTTACCTCCCATAGTACATTTAGAGGCCGTAGGTACCACGAGCAGGTGTGATAACTGAAGGCTCTACCTCCCATAGTACATTTAGAGACCGTAGGTACCACAAGCAGGCCTGATAACTGAAGGCTCTACCTCCCATAGTACATTTAGAGACTGTAGCACGAGCAGGTCTGATAACTGAAGGCTCTACCTCCCATAGTACATTTAGAGACTGTACCACGAGCAGGTCTGATAACTGAAGGCTCTACCTTTCATAGTACATTGAGAGACTGTAGTTACCACGAGCAGGTCTGATAACTGAAGGCTCTACCTCCCATAGTACATTTAGAGACTGTAGCACGAACAGGTCTGATAACTGAAGGCTCTACCTCCCATAGTACATTTAGAGACTGTACCACGAGCAGGTCTGATAACTGAAGGCTCTACCTTTCATAGTACATTGAGAGACTGTAGTTACCACGAGCAGGTCTGATAACTGAAGGCTCTACCTCCCATAGTACATTTAGAGACTGTAGCATGAGCAGGTCTGATAACTGAAGGCTGTACCTTTCATAGTACATTGAGAGACTGTAGTTACCACAAGCAGTTCTGATAACTGAAGGCTCTACCTCCCATAGTACATTTAGAGACTGTACCACGAGCAGGCCTGATAACTGAAGGCTCTACCTCCCATAGTACATTTAGAGACTGTACCACGAGCAGGCCTGATAACTGAAGGCTTTACCTCCCATAGTACATTTAGAGGCCGTAGGTACCACGAGCAGGTGTGATAACTGAAGGCTCTACCTCCCATAGTACATTTAGAGACTGTACCACAAGCAGGCCTGATAACTGAAGGCTCTACCTCTCATAGTACATTTAGAGACCGTAGGTACCACGAGCAGGTGTGATAACTGAAGGCTCTACCTCCCATAGTACATTTAGAGACCGTAGGTACCACGAGCAGGCCTGATAACTGAAGGCTCTACCTCCCATAGTACATTTAGAGACTGTAGCACGAGCAGGTCTGATAACTGAAGGCTGTACCTCCCATAGTACATTGAGAGACTGTACCACGAGCAGGTCTGATAACTGAAGGCTCTACCTCCAATAGTACATTTAGAGACTGTACCACGAGCAGGCCTGATAACTGAAGGCTCTACCTCTCATAGTACATTTATAGGCCGTAGGTACCACGAGCAGGCCTGATAACTGAAGGATCTACCTCCCATAGTACATTTAGAGACCGTAGGTACCACGAGCAGGCCTGATAACTGAAGGCTCTACCTCCCATAGTACATTTAGAGACTGTAGCACGAGCAGGTCTGATAACTGAAGGCTCTACCTCCCATAGTACATTGAGAGACTGTACCACGAGCAGGTCTGATAACTGAAGGCTCTACCTTTCATAGTACATTGAGAGACTGTAGGTACCACGAGCAGGTCTGATAACTGAAGGCTCTACGACCCAAAGTACATTTAGAGACTGTAGGTACCACGAGCAGGTCTGATAACTGAAGGCTCTACCTTCCATAATATATTTACAGACTGTACCACGAGCAGGTCTGATAACTGAAGGCTCTACCTTTCATAGTACATTGAGAGACTGTAGGTACCACGAGCAGGACTGATAACTGAAGGCTCTACCTCCCATAGTACATTTAGAGACTGTAGCATGAGCAGGTCTGATAACTGAAGGCTGTACCTTTCATAGTACATTGAGAGACTGTAGTTACCACGAGCAGGTCTGATAACTGAAGGCGCTACCTCCCATAGTACATTTAGAGACTGTACCACGAGCAGGCCTGATAACTGAAGGCTCTACCTCCCATAGTACATTTAGAGACCGTAGGTACCACAAGCAGGCCTGATAACTGAAGGCTCTACCTCCCATAGTACATTTAGAGACTGTACCACGAGCAGGTCTGATAACTGAAGGCTCTACCTCCCATAATACATTTAGAGAACGTACCACGAGCAGGCCTGATAACTGAAGGCTCTACCTCTCATAGTACATTTAGAGACCGTAGGTACCACGAGCAGGTGTGATAACTGAAGGCTCTACCTCCCATAGTACATTTAGAGACTGTAGTTACCACGAGCAGGTCTGATCACTGAAAGCTCTACCTCCCATAGTACATTTAGAGACTGTAGCACGAGCAGGTCTGATAACTGAAGGCTCTACCTCCCATAGTACATTTAGAGACTGTACCATGAGCAGGTCTGATAACTGAAGGCTCTACCTTTCATAGTACATTTAGAGGCCGTAGGTACCACGAGCAGGCCTGATAACTGAAGGCTCTACCTCTCATAGTACATTTAGAGACCGTAGGTACCACGAGCAGGTGTGATAACTGAAGGCTCTACCTCCCATAGTACATTTAGAGACCGTAGGTACCACGAGCAGGCCTGATAACTGAAGGCTCTACCTCCCATAGTACATTTAGAGACTGTAGCACAAGCAGGTCTGATAACTGAAGGCTGTACCTCCCATAGTACATTGAGAGACTGTACCACGAGCAGGTCTGATAACTGAAGGCTCTACCTTTCATAGTACATTGAGAGACTGTAATTACCACGAGCAGGTCTGATAACTGAAGGCTCTAGGACCCAAAGTACATTTAGAGACTGTAGGTACCACGAGCAGGTCTGATAACTGAAGGCTCTACCTTCCATAGTATAATTACAGACTGTACCACGAGCAGGCCTGATAACTGAAGGCTCTACCTTTCATAGTACATTGAGAGACTGTAGTTACCACGAGCAAGTCTGATAACTGAAGGCTCTACCTCCCATAGTACATTTAGAGACTGTAGGTACCACGAGCAGGCCTGATAACTAAAGACTCTACCTCCCATAGTACATTTAGAGACTGTACCACAAGCAGGCCTGATAACTGAAGGCTCTACCTCCCATAGTACATTTAGAGACCGTAGGTACCACGAGCAGGCCTGATAACTGAAGGCTCTACCTCCCATAGTACATTTAGAGACTGTAGCCCGAGCAGGTCTGATAACTGAAGGCTCTACCTCCCATAGTACATTTAGAGACTGTACCACGAGCAGGTCTGATAACTGAAGGCTCTACCTTTCATAGTACATTGAGAGACTGTAGTTACCACGAGCAGGTCTGATAACTGAAGGCTCTACCTCCCATAGTACATTTAGAGACTGTAGGCACCACGAGCAGGCCTGATAACTAAAGACTCTACCTCCCATAGTACATTTATAGACTGTAGGAACCACGAACAGGCCTGATAACTGAAGGCTCTACCTCCCATAGTACATTTAGAGACTGTACCACGAGCAGGCCTGATAACTGAATGCTCTACCTCCCATAGTACATTTAGAGACTGTACCACGAGAAGGTCTGATAACTGAAGGCTCTACCTCCCATAGTACATTTAGAGACGGTACCACGAGCAGGCCTGATAACTGAATGCTCTACCTCCCATAGTACATTTAGAGACTGTACCACAAGCAGGCCTGATAACTGAAGGCTCTACCTCCCATAGTACATTTAGAGGCTGTAGGTACCACGAGCAGGCCTGATAACTGAAGGCTCTACCTCCCATAGTACATTTAGAGACCGTAGGTACCATGAGCAGGTGTGATAACTGAAGGCTCTACCTCCCATAGTACATTTAGAGACTGTACCACGAGCAGGCCTGATAACTGAAGGCTCTACCTCTCATAGTACATTTAGAGGCCGTAGGTACCACGAGCAGGCCTGATAACTGAAGGCTCTACCTCCCATAGTACATTTAGAGACCGTAGGTACCACGAGCAGGCCTGATAACTGAAGGCTCTACCTCCCATAGTACATTTAGAGACTGTACCACGAGCAGGTCTGATAACTGAAGGCTCTACCTCCCATAGTACATTGAGAGACTGTACCACGAGCAGGTCTGATAACTGAAGGCTCTACCTTTCATAGTACAGTGAGAGACTGTAGTTACCACGAGCAGGTCTGATAACTGAAGGCTCTACAACCCAAAGTACATTTAGAGACTGTAGGTACCACGAGCAGGTCTGATAACTGAAGGCTCTACCTTTCATAGTACATTGAGAGACTGTAGGTACCACGAGCAGGCCTGATAACTGAAGGCTCTACCTCCCATAGTACATTTAGAGACTGTAGCATGAGCAGGTCTGATAACTGAAGGCTCTACCTCCCATAGTACATTTAGAGAACGTAGCTACCACGAGCAGGCCTGATAACTGAAGGCTCTACCTCCCCAAGTACATTTAGAGACTGTACCACGAGCAGGCCTGATAACTGAAGGCTCTACCTCCCATAGTACATTTAGAGACTGTAGGCACCACGAGCAGGCCTGATAACTGAAGGCTCTACCTCCCATAGTACATTTAGAGGCCGTAGGTACCACGAGCAGGCCTGATAACTGAAGGCTCTACCTCCCATAGTACATTTAGAGACCGTATGTACCACGAGCAGGCCTGATAACTGAAGGCTCTACCTCCCATAATACATTTAGAGACTGTAGGTACCACGAGCAGACCTGATAACTGAAGGCTCTACCTCCCATAGTATATTTAGAGACTGTAGGTACCACAGGCAGGTCTGATAACTGAAGGCTCTACCTCCCATAGTACATTTAGAGACAGTAGGTACCATGAGCAGGCCTGATAACTGAACCTTAAAATTTATGGAGTGTTTCCTCATAATATTACCCAAAGGAAGCATATATAATGTAAAGAGAATCGTTCCAAGCCCTGAACCTTGTGGCACTCCATGGCTAACTTTGGTGTGCATAGAGGACTTATCGTTAACATGTACAAACTGATATCGATCTGATAAATCTCTGGTGAGATGTTGCTTTAGTCCACTTATGTTGTGTTTTAGAATTACGAACACGCTGCACACACCATTAAACACATATCATTGCAGAGAGTTTAAGACTGATGGATGTTAACAGGCGCCAAAGTCACATGATTACATGGATGTGTGTGTGTGTGTGTGTGTGTGTGTGTGTGTGTGTGTGTGTGTGTACAATCTGGGTGGAAATGGGACTCCTCAGAGCCCAGAAAGCAGGGGTCAAGTCGAGGCTTAACCACCCCCTCTCCCTTCCAATCTCTCGCTCTCTCTCTCTCTCTCTCTCTCAATCACCTTAAGATGGGGGAGAGGTAAGTTTACACACGGGGGGGAGGGATGTGTGGAATGGGTGAGGACAGGAGCTGATGAGAGGAGGGGGAGATCTATGAACACAGAGGAGTAATAAAAGAGGACGGGGTAGGTTTTAAGGATTCCTCCTAGTCAAAGGAGCAGATAGATGGATGGGGGGGGGTGTTGTGGGATGGGGTATATGATGGGGGGTGATGAGGTTGAGAGGACAAAGAGTCAGAGACACATTGACGCTGAGAAGGTCGATAACTATTACTAAAGTTGGCCGTTCAGCAAACAACTTTTAAAGTGATTTCAAAGTCACGGACAAATTTTCAGAGAGGAATATAATCCTGAGAGGTTTTCTAGAGTCAGGGCATTCTGTGATCTCTGTCATACAACTCAATCAGTCTGGATCAGAACCACACTCATGTTGAACAGATCTGCTGAGATTGTTGAGATTGAGTCTGGTTCTGCTCCAGGTTTCTGCCTGTTCTACATGAGTCTAGTTCTGCTCCAGGTTTCTGCCTGTTCTACATGAGTCTAGTTCTGATCCAGGTTTCTGCCTGTTCTACATGAGTCTGGTTCTGATCCAGGTTTCTGTCTGTTTATCATGAGTCTGGTTCTGCTCCAGGTTTCTGCCTGTTCTACATGAGTCTAGTTCTGATCCAGGTTTCTGCCTGTTCATCATGAGTCTGGTTCTGATCCAGGTTTCTGTCTGTTCATCATGAGTCTGGTTCTGCTCCAGGTTTCTACCTGTTCTACATGAGTCTGTTCTGGTCCAGGTTTCTGTCTGTTCTACATGAGTCTGGTACTGATCCAGGTTTCTGTATGTTCAACATGAGTCTGATTCTGGTCCAGGTTTCTGTCTGTATGGAAACATTCGTCTGAGAGAAGGAATGTTTTAGAGTTTGTAGAGACCGAGAGGAACACGAGAGGAGAGGGTGACGGACTGAGAATGGAGAACGGAGAAGATAATGAAGAATGGAAGAAAATGTGTGTTTATGAGCGTATTTGTGCATGTGTGTGTGTGTTTATGTCAATGTGTGTGTGTGTGTGTGTTTATGTGCATGTGTGTGTGTGGTGTGGAGTGATGTGTGCCAGGTACAGCCCTCCTTAGTGGGCATCGCTGTGGTTCTCAGAGCATCACCTCGAGTTGGTGTCAGGGCGGCGTGACAGCCAGCAGCCAGGCTCCAAACGTCTACTGGTATTTTTAACACACACACACACACACACACACACACACACACACACACACACGCACGCACACACACACACACACACACCCCACACACACAATCAGCTCTTGCTTGGCCTGCAGGTCACTGACTCAGATGGACTGCACTAAATAATCATTACAGACATCATAAAGAGAGCTGCATGAGGACTCTTTCTCCACTGCCTGCACATTATCTCTCCTTCAGCACCCACAATCCTTTTCTTTCCTTTCGGAGATGCTGACGTTTCCAAAATTCTTCACCATAGGACTTCTTTTCAAAACCTTCCGTATTCAGACACCAGAACGCCATCATTGGGTTTGGATGAAATCGTTTACCCCAAATATCTCTACTTTCTACTCCTTACATTGCCTTATCAACATGGAGCCAGCATGGAGCCAACATGAAACCAGCATGGAGCCAACTTGGAGCCAGCATGGAGCCAATATGGAGCCAACATGAAACCAGCATGGAGCCAACATGGAGCCAACATGGAGCCAGCATAAAGCCAACATGGAGTCAACATGGAGCCAACTTGGAGCCAGCATAAAGCCAACATGGAGTCAACATGGAGCCAACATGGAGCCAACATGAAACCAGCATGGAGCCAACGTGAAGCCAACATGGAGCCAGCATGGAGCCAACATGGAGCCAACATGGAGCCAGCATGGAGCCAACATGGAGTCAACATGGAGCCAACATGGAGCCAACATGAAACCAGCATGGAGCCAACATTTCATTTCATTTCATATTTGATTTATTTGCTCAATTCAGTGTATGGTTTCAACACCATAATACACAACAAAAAATATTTTCTCATAATGCTGAAACACTGTTCATGAGCAAACAGGAGCAGGAAGAAGAAAACTTATAATACCTGCCCCCTTTCCTAATAACACAAGATACTGTTTAACAGAATAAGATGGCTAACCTGTTGTTTTCTCTTTCTTTCACAAAACAAAAAATAGATCAAAAATATAGAAACAATCAAATACAATCAGTTAGATTAACTCAGTACATTCATAATTTCCCAGAACCTTTTCTTTATACATTATTTTAAATTTAATAATACTTGAGCAGCATTTTAAATGATTATCGAGAGAATTCCATAATTTAACTCCATTTACTGAGATACACATTTGTTTTAATGTAGTGCGTGCAAATGGACTTTTAAAATTAAATCTCCGTCTATGATCCTCCTCATTAGATGTAAATACAAAAAACTTCTGTACATTTTCAGGTAATGATCTATTTCTAGCTTTAAACATGACTAACAATGTTTTCAAGTGAACTAGATCCTGAAATTTCAACACACGTGAGCTAATAAACAGTCTGTTAGTATGTTCTCTAACGTTCACTTTGTTTATAAGTCTGATCGCTATTTTCTGTAAAACAAACAAAGGTTTAGTGTTGGTCACATACATGCTGCCCCATACCTCATTGCAATAAGTGAAATATGGAAGAATAAGTGAACAGTACAACATATGGAGAGAAGCTGAATTCAAACTGTCCTTTGCTCTGTACAAAACACCAATACATTTTTCACACACAATTTTCTCTTTACATATTCTATGTGAGGTTTCCCCGTCAGTTTTTCATCAATTATGACTCCCAAAAATTTTGCTTCAGAAACTCTTTCAATGAGAACACTGTTTACAGACATGCTGATGTGTTCCTCCTTTTTTCTATTTCCAAAAATCATAAATTTAGTTTTATTCCAGTTCAACGATAATTTATTTTCATCAAACCACAATTTCAGTTTATCCATTTCACACACTATAGTCTCTGTAACAGACTTCAAATCGTATATACTACGTATATACAATACTTGTGTCATCAGCAAACAAAAGAAATTGCAAAATGATAGAATTTTGACAAATGTCATTAATATACAGATTAAACAATTTTGGGCCCAAAACTGATCCTTGTGGGACCCCACACATAACTTTTTTAGACTCCTAGTCAAAACCAGCAAACTGTACAAACTGCTTTCTATTTTCCAAATAACTTTTTAACCATTCATGTGCAATTCCCCTATTTCCATAATTTAGTAATTTGGATAATAAGAAATCATGGTCTACGGTGTCAAAAGCATTTTTTTAATCAATAAATACGCTGACCGTGTAATTCTTGTTTTCTATGGCTGCTGTGATTTTTCTGTGAATTCTATTAATGCTAAAGAAGTATTTCTATTTGTTCTAAATCCATACTGTTTCTCACTTATTAGATTATTTCTTTCTATAAAATCATCTAATTTTTCGAGCAAAACACTTTTCCAGCACTTTAGAAAACTGAGGCAGCAATGATACCGGTCTGTAATTATTAAAACAATGTTTGTCACCATTTTTAAAGAGTGGGACTACTTTTGCCATTTTCAGTTTTTCAGGAAAAATATCAGTTTTAAGTGACAAATTACATATGTAGGTGAATGGAGTAATTATGCAGTCTATGGTCTTTTTAAAAATTGTCATATCAATACCATGACAGTCAGTTGATGTTTTACTCTTACTTTTCATAAATGTAAACATGAAGCCAACATGGAGCCAACATGGAGCCAACATGGAGCCAGCATGGAGCCAACATGGAGCCAACATGGAGCCAGCATGGAGCCAACATGGAGTCAACATGAAACCAGCATGGAGCCAACATGGAGCCAGCATGGAGCCAACATGGAGTCAACATGAAACCAGCATGGAGCCAACATGGAGCCAACATGGAGCCAGCATGGAGCCAACATGGAGCCAACATGGAGCCAGCATGGAGCCAACATGGAGTCAACATGAAACCAGCATGGAGCCAACAAGAAACCAGCATGGAGCCAGCATGGAGCCAACATGGAGTCAACATGAAACCAGCATGGAGCCAGCTTGGAGCCAACATGGAGCCAACATGGAGCCAGCATGCAGCCAGCACGAAACCAGCACGGAGCCAACATGAAACCAGCATGGAGTCAACATGAAACCAGCATGGAGCCAGCATGTAGTCAACATGAAACCAGCATGGAGCCAGCATGGAGCCAACATGAAACCAACATGGAGCCAACATGGAGCCAACATGAAACCTCTGAGATGCACTCTATTCATTTCATTGATATCAGGAGGGGAAGAATGCACAGACCAAAGACTGACCGTCTGCAGGGTTTAGAGCCGAGCTGCCGGGTTAGAGTCTGAGTCAGCGCTCAGAGATGTTAGAAATGTGCTGGCTGTCAATGTTTTTAGAAAGAATCTGACTTCAAATCAAGGGGTCTGTGTGGTTTTGGTTTATCTCATTGGGCTCATCATTCATTCAGAGACACGTCACACAAACGTTCCTGCATCACAGATTGAGAGGGATCCAGGTGGATTTGTTTCCGATCACAGACTAAATGAAAACCAACACAGTCACAAACTAAACTTCTGCTTCATCTGCACGTTAGTTTGTTTCTGCCTGGCTCACACACATTAAGTTCAGGAACATCAGCTAGGACGTAACCTCAGGGTCCTGTGAAGGTGAAGGTTTGGAGAGTGAGGGTTAGGGTACCTGGTTCTCAAACTGACATAGGACATGTTGCTGCAGGAGCTGGGGATAGAACCCCTGACCTTTCAGTTAAGTGACGAGCCACTTTACCGCTGAGCCACTGTACCGCTGAGCCACAGCCACAAAATCAATAGTTGTTAAGAGATCACGGACTTAAATACATTCAGGTGGTTTTGAAACTTAAAAGAGAGACAAACTGAAATGCAGAAAATCAATCTCCATCAGGTGGTCGCCCTGTAACCTCTTACTCATCATCATCATCATCGTCTCTGACTTTCTCCCCTGGTCCCCTCTCTGAACTCATCCCTCTCTCCCCCTCCTCTCTTTCTCTGATCACATTTCATCTAAGCCTCGTGCTCGGTGGCGGCGGTTGTCCCTTATCGCCCCTCTGAGACTGATGTGGGATCCTTAGAGGACGACGTGCTCTTATTGCCTAATTGCTTTTCTTTCTCGTGTCTTTGGCGTTCTGCTTTCTGTCAGACAGACAGGAGCCCACAAACACTGTCCAGCTATTCCCAGCATCTCCCTCACTATCGCCAGCCGCTGTCCTCTGATTGGCTGAACTCCTATTGCTCATTGGCTTCTCCCACAATGAATGGTCCCGCTGACAGCCAATGGGGCCACAGCAGGGTGAGGAGGCATTTTTCTGGAGCGTGTGAGGAATCAGGGTGAACTCTGAGGAGTGAGTTTTTAGCGTTCGCTCTCAGGGGGCATTAAAGGGAGACGATAGCGACATGTTGGCGTTAAAAAGAGGAACTGAGCGATCTGTGAAGCTCGTTCAGGCTTCATTAATAAGAGGTACTCCTCAAACCCTTCTGAAACTCTGCATGTAGAGTTGTTGGGTGTTCGATGAAGGCCGTGGCCTAGAAACAAAACATCAATCAGGACAGAGTCCGCGCCGCCCCCACGCCCTGCGCTGCCTCCCCCCCCCAGCTCCAGCACACTCACTCCATCCGAGGCCAAACCATCCGTCTGCTGTTGCATCAGGAGGACGGATCTTCTGACTGAAGAATGCTTCATATCAGCCATCTTTAAACCATCCTTCACAACCCCCCCCCCCCCCACCCCACCTCCTCCATCTGTCTGCAGTCCATACATCTGACTGATCCCCCCATCCCCCCCCAACCCGCAGTCCTCTGTCCGTCTCTAATACCCTGAATGAAGATGGATGTGAGCTCTGTATGTGCAGGAATCACATGGAGACAGAGAGAGAGAGACTGAGGGACAGAAATAGAAACGCACTCAGCCTTTATCAGCACAAACACACAGCGAGAGGAAGCTGGGACGTCCTGTCATGGAGGCCGAACACGCAGGAAACAGGCGGGAAGTCGGCAGCAACACAACAACACGACTCACAGGCCTGATACAGAGATGCAGAGCAACAAATCAGTTCACAGATGGATACACAGACAGAAAGGCCGGCTGTGTCTCTCTGTATGTAATGTAACATGATGTCACACACTGCTGGGTTTAACATCCCCTTCTTCTCACCCTAAAATAAATAAAGTTCTAATGTGACTGGTTGTGGAGCTCAGACTTGTTGGACGGTCTGTTAGTCCAATAAAGCTCACAGAGAGAGACAGATTATTAGTCTGATATTTACAGGAACAAATCTCCAAAAGACTCCAACAGCACACACACGGCCCAGGGGTCAAAGGTCAGGGACTGAATTAGCTGAGGTGACACCTAACAGACTGCTAGCAGCTCCCACCTGTCACTCAAAGAGGCCACGCCCCCTAATTCTACATCCCATTAAGCCTTAATCTAATGTAAACAGGTGAGTTGTATAAACATTCAACCCGAACAGCTAAAGAGAGAAATGAGCTCTAGAGACCCAAACTGGATTTATACCAGGATGTAAACATGTTTATTTTAACATGGGGCTCTATGGGGACTGACTCACTGCAGGAGACAGACTCTAGTGGACACTGGAGGAACTACAGCTGTAAAGTTGGACACTTTAACATGGAGCTCTATGGGGACTGACTCACTGCAGGAGACAGACTCTAGTGGACACTGGAGGAACTGCAGCTGTAAAGTTGGACATTTTAACATGGGGCTCTATGAGGACTGACTCACAGCAGGAGACAGACTCTAGTGGACACTGGAGGAACTGCATGTTCTGGTGTTCCAGTGTTAGCTTCATATTTCAGCCTGCGGGTTGCCGTCTGCTCTTCAGAGAAACACTTGAGAGTGTTAACATTAGAAAAGTGGATCAGGATGTGAGAGTGTGTTTCATTCATCAGAGTGAGATTGATGATAAAGTGAAAATATTGTTACTTGAAAGACTTGTGTGTGTAGTCGAGGACACTCGGCCTCTTAGGTTCTTTCCTGTGTTATTACTGTACACACTGACTCTGATCTGATAAATAGACACACACACACACACACACACACCTGCGTATTCAGTATTGTTTGATTCTCTCTCTCTCTGTTTGTAATTTGTATTTTCTCTCTGCGACTGTGTTTGACATCTCACCTTGATTCATCGCTCTGGGCGGTCTGAGAGAACCTGACAGCTCCTCTCTGTCTCAGCCTCACAGACCATTTCAAACTAATCTCAGGACTCACACTAGGCCCAGGCACCATGCTGAGGGACACGATTGCCCCCCCTCCCCAATTCCCTGCTAACCTGCAGTCACAAACTTTTCTTTCAGAGTGTCATGAACATGACATGAGTAACAGTTCATTGTAAGCTCTGCTCCCATCACAGTGACACTGTTTGTCTCTTAACCACCATACTGTGTGAAGGAGAGGAGGAGGAGGAGGTGGAGGAGGAAGAAGAGGAGAAGAGGAGGAGGAGAGGAGGAGGAGGAGGAACATGAGGAAGAGGAGGAGCAGGAATGTGCTCTCTAAAGGAAAACATCCATGTGTAAATGACCCCCCGTATTATCACCCCGGCTCCAAACATCAAACATGATTGAGCTTTAATGAATCTCTTTGAACAGAAATCTGTATGGAGCCCACTTCAGACCCTAACCCTCTAAACACTGATGACACCTGAACACCTGAACACCTGAACACCTGAACACCTGAACATTTGGTCTTCTCTCCCAGGATGATCTAATATTCACATTTTATAGACATTTATTTCATAGAACTTTGATGATAAGCCCTGCAGGAGAAAAAGATCCTGCAGGGCTTATCACAGGAACCAGTCACCTTTTATAACTGCACTGACCCCAAACAGCTCACCTGTCACTGGTCAAAGGTGACATATTACACCTGTGTGTGTGTGCGTGTGCGTGTGCGTGTGTGTGTGTGTGCGTGTGCGTTTGCGTGTATGTGTGTGTGAGTCTCCTGGACTACCATGCAGTGTGTATCCAAACATGGGCATGTGTCCAGCAGACACACTAGTAACCACACACCTTTTTAGAGCTCCGCCCACTCCAACATGTCCGAGTCCAATGGCACATGCTCAAGCATGCAGCAGACACACAGGGTGGAGAGAGTGGAACACACACACACACACACACACACACACGCACACACACAAAGAGAAAGATAAACATTTATTCAGCAGTGTTTTTAAAGGTCTGTAATTCTGCTGC
>NC_083626.1:11105294-11117794 GCF_963584025.1 Labrus mixtus | reverse complement strand
AGGTGTTGGAGGGGCCTCTGGACCTGTCAGAGCGAGGGAGGTCCAGATCCAACGAGAGTAGCAGTGATAATTCAGAGAGAGCCCGGTGCAGCCCGGACCTGAAGCCTGATCCAGCAGCTGCTGCCCCCCCTCCCTCCTCCTCCTCCTGTCCATCACCAGATCAACAACAGGACCAGGACCCCCCCACAGACCACATCCATCTGGTAACTAACACTCAGAGTATTATTATAAAAGTCCAGTACGTTGTGTTTCCTACAGACCTACAGACCTACAGACTGCATACAGTGTTTCCTCTAAATGTTCAGGGTCACTCGTCGTGTGTTTGTGTACAGCTCGCCGCTCTGTAGAAGAAGAGGATTTTAGCATGAGTGTTACAGCACCACCTACTGGTCTGGCATCTCTACTACAGCGATTTGAGTCGGTTTTTTTAAGGATATGTGTGCGTTATCTTCTGAATGTGACGTAAAGAGTAAAACGTGTAATGACGTTCTCCTGCCAGCAGGAGGCCACAGAGCACAGCGAGGAGGAGAAGAAGGTTCCTGTCCTCACTTTGTCTCTACGTCCAGGTACACATTCACACCTGAGAGGAATCATATCAGAACCTGCATAGGTGTATTACTCACCAGTGTGTGTGTGTGTGTGTGTGTGTGTGTGTGTGTGTGTGTGTGTGTGTGTGTGTGTGTGTGTGTGTGTGTGTGTGTGTGTGTGTGTCACAGTAGTGGTGTTGGAGAATCTGAACTCTGCTCTGCACAAACAGGAATCTTCTTCACACAGTAAGGTGAGAAGTGGGACAGACTGCAGGTATAGATGTTAGAGTTTATTAGAGGTTTGTTTACCTGTTGCTTCCTCTGCATCGTCACAGTCATCCTCACCTGCAGCAGAGACAGGAAGCAGCTGTGACGGACAGGACGAGGAGGAGAGTAACCAACGCTGCAGGAGGAAGAGGAGGTGTGAGGAGACGCAGACAGACAGAGACTCAGAGACAGAAGGTGAGAATCAGGGCAGAGTTAAGTCTTCTTCCTGTCCTGAATGTGAGCTTCACCAACAACATACAAGTGATTGTACCCGACCTAAAAAGCCTCTGCATGTTTCTAATAAGCTCCACGAGCAGAAACGTGCTCAAACTAGGATCAATATTGGAGATGCTTTTGAAAAATGGAGAGAGGTTAGAACACAGAAAGGTTTACAGACCCATGCAGAGCTGGATAAACACTGAAGCTTCAGTGTCCACCACATAGTGACCTGCGTGAGCATCGACTCTAGAGAGGGGGGGGGACAGCTCTCTATAATGTTTAGAATTTAGACTGCAGTACCCATTTCAAACACTAGGGGTCAGAGCTACATACGGCTCCTTTAATGTGGACAGAAATTTGATATATGAACAATATTTTCAATAGTTTATGAAATAGTAGGGCGGTCAAACGTTTAATCGCTAAATTCCAAAAGTTATTTTATTTTATTTTTAAAATAACTATTTTATTATTTTAAAATTAAATTAATATGCATTTGAAAATAAATCTTGTAAGGCCTTTATTTTGAGTGTTTGTGCTGTTTTAATTTGGCATTACTTTACTTGCTGTGGGCCTTTATTTTGAAATAAAGTAAGGCACTTCTGGTAGATGGAAGGTTAGGACATGAAGTTAAAAGCAGGGTTGGTAATTTCCTCCAGATCTACTTTTTAAGATTCTGGTGTAAATTGTCTTTAGGTCCTGACAGAAATTACTCATGTTCTCTGAACAAGGAACAAAGAAAATCTATCACCTGTATCAGTTTGTAAGTCTGTTAAAACTTCAACCAATGTCTGCCACGAGGTACCAATCTGATGAACCAATCACACGCCTCCCTGTCTCCCTGCTCGTTCTCTACCTCTTGCGTGCACGGGCCAAAGCGATGAGCTGAGGTCCACTTCTGGAGCACTGAGGGAATGCTACTTTCAAAATTATGCTAGTTTTCTAAGATTACCAACCCTGCCTTTAAGACAGAAACAGGAAGTGGTTAGGGATCCCAAAGTGAGGTAGGTCAAACAGCTCAAAGGAACGGTAACAAAGGTCAATGTGTGATGTCATAAGGTCAGTGTGATGTCATAAGGTGTATATTACTTTGGACTCGTCAGCTGAGCTGTCTGAGAGTTTCTTAAAGTGAAATGAGACATTCAAAGATGCAGCAGTGTCCTTCTTTTACATCACTGAGACTACAGGGAGACACTGAGGACCTCTATCTACGGAGAGCCTGAAGGGACAAACATGAGATTAATCAAGATTAAAAACATGAATGCATTAATGTCAGACCTCCATTAATTGTGATTAACTCGTTAATGCTGACAGCTCTACAGTTTATTTTAGAAAAGAAACAGGAAGTCAGACTCTGTATCCGTACACTTAGACGCTCCTCAAACTTCTAACAAGAATAAAAGTCAAAATGAAATTTAAAATGTCATGAAGAGAATCTTAACCTCTGATGAGCGGGATGTGAACCCCTAACCCTCTCTTCACTTCCTTAAATCTTTTTATTGTTGTTGTCTTTCTCTTCTCTCCGTCTGATGTGAACAGAAATGTTTCCTGTGTTTCCTCACAGACAACCGGCCTGAGAGAAAGATCCAGATCACAGTGAGGACCGAGGAGAACAGCGCCAGCTAAGGACAACAATAACAGATTTAACTGTTTTTTTGCCCATTGGGGGGCGCCAGAATCAAGTTCTTCATATATTACTACCTAAAAAATAAAAGAATGAGGAGACAGTGGAGCCCGTCTGTGACTTTGTGTGTCTGCTATTGGCTCTGCAGCAGGTAGACTTTGGTATGTCTGCCTTCCTGTTCGTCTGCAGGTCTATAGGTCTGTCTGCAGGTCTGCAGATCTGTAGGTCTGATCAAACAAATCAAACTGTGATTTGACAACATTCAAACAATCGTGACATTAAGCTGGTCAACATGTTAGCAGACCCCCCCCGCCCCCCACCTCCACTATGACACAACAATATATCAGAGTCTGTCTGACTTTCCTTTCTTTTACGATTCTGAAAAACATTCTTGAATGTTTCTCGAACCTCAAGTCTTTAACTTTCTTCTTCTGTATTTTTGTTTCACTTTCCCGACATCACCGTCACAGCCCGGTTATTTTTACTGTAAACGCTCGCCGCCCCCCCAGCCCTGCTTTAAGTGACTAACAAAGAAGAACAGACAAAAACACTGGTTGCTCTTCCTCTTTTTCAGAAGGCAGATATTTTGCAAGTCTGAACTTTCCACTCTCAGCTGTGACTGAGACGGATGGCCAGAAGTGAGACGGGTGGATGAGGGTGCGACAGGTGGATGAGGGTGAGACAGGTAGATGAGGGTGTGACAGGTGGACAGAGGTCAGACAGGTAGATGAGGGTGAGACAGGTGGACAGAGGTGAGACAGGTAGATGAGGGTGAGACAGGTGGACAGAGGTGAGACAGGTAGATGAGGGTGAGACAGGTAGATGAGGGTGAGATAGGTAGATGAGGGTGTGACAGGTGGACAGAGGTCAGACAGGTAGATGAGGGTGAGACAGGTGGACAGAGGTGAGACAGGTAGATGAGAGTGAGGCAGGTGGACAGAGGTGAGACAGGTAGATGAGGGTGAGACAGATATATGAGGGTGAGACAGGTAGATGAGGGTGAGACAGGTGGACAGAGGTGAGACAGGTAGATGAGGGTGAGACAGGTGGACAGAGGTGAGACAGGTGGATGAGGGTGAGACAGGTGGATGAGGGTGAGACAGATAGATGAGGGTGAGACAGGTGGATGAGGGTGAGACAGGTGGATGAGGGTGAGACAGGTAGATGAGGGTGAGATAAGTAGATGAGGGTGAGACAGGTGGACAGAGGTGAGACAGGTAGATGAGGGTGAGACAGGTGGGTGAGGGCGAACCTTCATGTTTCACTTCCTGTTTCACTACAGTTACTTTTACAGTACACGCTTCAGTTGGGCAATGAGGACCCTCCATTCACCGTTCCCAGCATATAGCAGCCAATGAGAGATGTTGTTTAAAGAGGTCATATTATGCCCTTTTTGGGGTTCATATATTTAATCTATGTACCTACTAAAGTATGTTCACAATAGCTAAAGTTCTAAAAAAGTGTCTGTTTTCATGAATTGCCGCTCCGTGCACCGGCTCGCTTCTGACTCTCTCTCTAAGGCTCTGAAGTGCCCACGTTCAGAGTCCCCACGTGTGCAAAGTCTGATCTGATTGGTTGGCCTGTCGGTTCTGCCATGATTGGTCAGTTGCTCAGCACGGTTCTCGGAAATGTCCTGCCTCTTTTACCATATTGGGAATGCAGCCACTGGCTCCGTCCGAGGAGAGCATAAACATTAGCACCTTAGCACTACTGCGCTACCGCAGGCTACGGCATATCGTGGGCGTGCTACAGAAGTTAACAGGCGTGCAACATGAGCTGCTGGGCTTGCCACAACAAGCCAATGGGCTTAGATCAGTGATCTCACACTGACAATGACGTCGGACTGACAAATTTTTATCGAGGGGGGCTAGAACCGAGCGTTACATGCAGCTAATGTTACAGCTAACAGGAGGACGTAGGAGAAGCCGCGTTTCCGCGGACTTTGAATTTTTGCACATAGATGTGCCTAAACATGCACAGGACACTTGGAAAACACACTAAAGGGCATATAAAACCAGAAAAAGCATAATATGGGACCTTTAAAGTAGATCTCTGTCCCTGTTCCGATGTATCTATTCCAGGCTAATTGCACGGGACTGTGATGGTGACTGATGTTTCTTGTTGCCAATGAAATTATAAACCCGTCGACATTCTGCTTCGATGGAACGCTCTGAAGTGATGAATAAAACATCAATCATCCTCATGTTTCTGTTTCTTCTCTAATTATCTGTTAATCTCTTGTAGTTTTCAGTGCTTCCTGTTATATTTTATAATTTATTTCCCCAGTGTCACTAGTCTCACCTGTGTATTTCTATTTTTGGGCTGTTGTGCCTTTATTGAAGAGATAGGACAGTGGAGAGAGAGAGAGAGGGGAGGGGGGGAATAACATGCAGGGAAAGAAGCCACAGGTCGGATTCAAACCCGGGTCGTCTGCTTGGAGGACTATACCCTCCATACATGGGACGCACGCACTAACCACTGTGCACCCAGCGCCCCTTCACCTGTGTCGTTAGTCTTACCTGTGTCTGATTACCTCAGCGTGTTTTAAGTTATTTAAGTTTTCTTTCCCTTCTGTGTTGGTTCATACGTCTTCCTACCCATGGTCATGTGGTTTCTCCTTGTGGTCGCTCATGTTTTGTTTTCCTTCTCCAGTGGTTTGTGGAGTTATTTTTGCACCTAGACTCTGTAAGATTAAGTTTTCAAATGCAACTTTAATTCTTTTTTTTATTTTTTAATTTGATTCTCCATTTGGGTCCAGTTACCCAGTTACTTTTTTATTATTGACTTGTGTGTTTATCTGATACTCCACATTGAGTCGGTATCATGATGAAGCTGCTCCATCGTCCCATCCGGGCCTCCGTACATGTGTGGTGTGACTGTGTCTGCAGAGACCCTGTCCACTGACTGGATTTCACTGTTCTGGTTCGTTTTGGTTGACTTGGGACGTTTCTGGGCGGAGCTGGTGTGTTTCCTCCAGCCAATGACAGCGCAGCAGGTGAGTTTAGAAGTGGATACAATTCAGGGATTGGACGAGATTTAATGCTTCATGCTTCTGGAGGTGATGAGCCCAGAAAGAGGCTTTACAAACATTTCTACTGACTCCCCCTCCAAGTCATTATTGTGTTTTATGAGTCGGTCACTGATGTGGCTCTTCAACCAAATAATAATACATATCCCAGGTGTGTAAATACCCCCCCCCCCCCCCCCCCATATATGTGGTGCCCCGTGTGAAGACACTGTGTATGCGGACCTGTCAGAGTCGTCCTCAATGACTACGGGGAGTGTTTCTGTAGAGAAAAAGATGTCGCATGATGACGGCCAGTACAGCAAGTCTGGTTTGAGAATAGGGATGTGGAAAGATCGTTAATGGAACATGAATTCATCTGTGATCACAATCCAGTTCAACCAGTTCATTCACACAGAGCATGTAAACTGGGAGAGATTGTTCAGCTGACTCCCGTTTAAATGTTTATTTTAAAGGAGCACTAGTTTGGTCACACCTCCACCTGCAGGGAATGATAGGTTAAACTTTTACTGACGTTAACTTCTTCCTGTTTCACATCACTTCTTCATTTTTAGACTGAGCACTGACATGAAAATAATTAACATCAAACTCCAGACGGAGCGGCTCAGCCACCAGCAGGTGCCTCATGAAGTTCTTCTGAGTCAGACTTTGTAGGTTGAAAACCTGCTAACCCCTAATCCCAGACCAGCTGCAGCTCATGGAATGAGCAGTTACACACATACATACACTCCTAATAATTATCACAAGAAGGAAATCAAACAGAATCATAAATCCAGGAGATGATTTACAGATTCTGTGAAATATTAACAACATACAGGAAACGAGAGCAGTGAGTGAAAAGGGTCTCTTGATGTTTGACAGCTTTCCCTTCCAGATCTGAAACAGCAGCTCACAGACGGGTGACAGCAGTTTACCTTATGTATACACCCTATTTTGGCTGACATCATGATGGCATCATGATGGCATCACAATGATGTCAGGGTTTCATGTGGAGGCAAAATGAAGATAAACACAAGGGAAAAACAACAGAGATTGAATGATTTTAAAATGTGTGGAAGGAGTCAAATGTTGTCACCCTCAATGTAAATCTGTAAATGGCTCGTTAGTGTCATGGAGGTGTGGTTATAGTAATATCTCAGGCTATGGGGGAGGGGCCTAATGTGCTGTTCATGGGGACCAGATTAATCCTGGAGACGGCCCTTGTTAAAAGGAACAGATAGTAGAAGGGATGCAGCATTTAGAAAGTCTGAAATGTGATTCTCCGCAGCAGGACGAACACAAACACTTCTGTGAACAGCTGCTGAACATGGACTCTCCCTCATCAGCCCTCCTGCTGAGAGTCTCTACTTTTTATATCTCTCTTTTATCCATTGGCTGTGTTAAACACTCTGCCTTTGTGTGTTTGCTTCTGATCCCTTCATTTCATCTTAACCTCTACCACTCACTCCCCCTCCCCCCCATCTCTTATTCTCCCTCCCTCTGCTCTCTCAGAAAGAAGTCTGTTTCTAATCTCGCCCGTTGATTAAGGATTACTGCAGCTCTCTCTCTCTTTCTAACTCCCTCTCTCTCCCTATCTCTCTATGCCCACGGCTCCACCCACAGGATGAGCTGAGAGCTGTCAAACTATTATTTGAATACTTTTAGAGCTGTCCGCAAACCATGCAAATCTGTCCCTCACACCTGTCCAACATCCAAGTATCTATTCATACATTTGTACATTTATACATTTATCGACTCTTCCCTCCTTCCGTCATGAACATGAAGCAGCAGAGACGGAGAGAAGGTTTCACTCAACATGTTCAGTAAAATAACATCCAATGATATAACACTAAATTAACTGTTAGGGCTACTGATAATAAAATACATGTTAGTTTAGTACTTTAAATCCACATATTTTAAGCTTTTTGGGTCACCTTTACACGAAAACAATCCTTCTGAAAACACAATCGTTTTTCTTCCAAGAAGTTCTGTGTTCAAACGTCATCTTAACACATCAGTAAAAACTACTAGAAAGAGCTGTAGTATTCATGCCAGGCCAATAGTTGGCGATGTGACTTTGTGATGAAACAACACACTCATTCGCACACACTCTTCCTCCTCTCCAGCTCTTCCCACTTCTCCAAACAAAGTCGCTTCTGGTTAAACAGTCATGAACAAATCTCCAAAAGGCTCCAACAGCACAAACACCACCCAGAGGTTAAAGGTCAGGGACTGAATTAGCTGAGGTGACATCTAGCAGACAGCTAGAAAGAGGCCACGCCCCCTAATTCTACATCCCTTTAAGCCTTAATATAATGTAAACAGGTGAGTTGTATAAACATTCATCCCGAACAGTTGAAGAGAAAAATGAACTCTAGAGACCCAAACTGTTTTCATACCAGGATGTAAACATGTTTATTTTAACATGGGGCTCTATGGGGACTGACTCACTGCAGGAGACAGACTCTAGTGGACACTGGAGGAACTGCAGCTGTAAAGTTGGACATTTTAACATGGGGCTCTATGAGGACTGACTCGCTGCAGGAGACAGACTCTAGTGGACACTGGAGGAACTGTAGGTTTTCTAATTTTGTAATTCGGCTCAGTTGGGGAGGTTAGTATTAAAGAAGTACATTTTCAGGTTATATTGTGTTACTTTCTCTATAATTTACTATCACATTGTTACATCTGTTTGTTTCTTTAAAGACAGGTGTCAGTATGAAGTGAACACCTGCAAATCTTCCTAATCATAAACACAAAGAAAGGTTTGTCACTTTAAAAACAGTTTCAGTGAACAGCAGCTGATACTCAGAGATATAAAGCCTTCTGTTTCCTGCTCTCTCTCTCTCTCTGACACACACTTTCTACTTCTTCCTCTTTTTTGTCGGCAGCCTGACGCGCACTGATCAACACTTCCTCATTGGGTCAGTGCGCTGCGCTCCGCCGGTCCGTTCGCCTCTCCAACACAGCACACAGAGGAGAGAGACAGAGAGGATGGAGCCGCACATAAAGACATGAGGAATACTCACACCACCTCCATCTTCATCATCACCTTCATCCTCTGAAGCTGAATCATCACATCAAACCGCGGAGAGAAGAGCTAAAGAGAGTGGTGAGTGTCTCCTCCTCTGTTCGGCTCACTGTGAAGGTTAAAGCGGGAAACTTCATAGATCATACAACATGACTTGTGTCATGTGTTCATGTGTGGATATGTTAATATTTGATAGATTCATGATTAAACTGAAGAACAGGTGACGCCACTGGAGTTCTCATCAAAACAACAACATGAAAACAGTTTCACTAAAAGTACGAAGAATTATAAATATTATTATAATACTTTTATAAAAATCATAATCAGAAGTACAGAGGGTTAAAAGTTCAAAAACTTCAGTCAATCATCTTATTCTCAACTCTATGTCCATGACTGTGTGTGTGTGTGTGTGTGTGTGTGTGTGTGTGTGTGTGTGTGTGTGTGTGTGTGTGTGTGTGTGTGTGTGTGTGTGTGCGCGCGTGTGTGCATGTGTGTGTGTGTGTGTGTGTGTGTTATTTTTGGGCTGTAGTTTCTCTTCTGTGTTCTTCAGACGTGGTGAAAGTTTTAAATTTATCTGATGTGAACTGAATATAAAGTTTATATATATATATATATATTCTCTTTATATAAAGAGAAACCAGAAACGCTGATGTTACTTCAGACCGGAGGCCGCTGTGAAATTCCCCCAGTAAACTCAGAGGCGGCGTCATCGGGGGGGATGACCCCCGACCCCACGATAAGGGCCATTGGTCTTTACAGGAACAGGTTCAGGACTAGAGCCCGTCTGCACAGCAACAGGTTCAGGACTAGAGCCCGTCTGCACAGCAACAGGTTCAGGACCAGAGCCCGTCTGTACAGGAACAGGTTCAGGTCCAGAGCCCGTCTGTACAGGAACACGTTCAGGACCTGATCTGGACCTGATCTGGACCTGATCTGGACCTGAACATGTCCCTCATTCCTGCAGCTTCGTCTGATTTCCACTGATGTTGAAAAATGGTGAAAAAGTTTCTTCCTTTGAAAAGTTTAAGATGATGAAACTGAAGCGTTTCTCTCCGAGTCACAACTTGGGTTGAGGAAGGGGTGAGGAGGGGGGAGGAGGGGCGTGTCATTATAAATGGGACTTTATGCGTTCAGGTTATCTGACACCAAATGACGTCCTCTGAAACATGAAGTTTATGTTTAGAGAGGAAGCTTTCATCTTTATTCAAACTTAAACAAAATATATGAATTATTAATAAAACTGGAGAGAAGCTTTGTTTGTGTCCATCAGGTGATATTCAAATAACTGTGTGTGTGTGTGTGTGTGTGTGTGTGTTTGTGTGTGTGTTTGTGTTTGTGTGTGTGTTTGTGTGTGTGTGTGTGTGTGTGTGTGTGTGTGTGTGTGAGTGTATATGTGTGTGTGTGTGTGTGTTTGTGTGTGTGTGTGTGTGTGTGTGTGTGTGTGAGTGTATATGTGTGTGTGTGTGTGTGTGTGTGTGTGTGTGTGTGTGTGTGTGTGTGTGTGTGTGTGTGTGTGTGTGTGCGTGCGTGTGTGTGCATGTGTGTGTGTGTTTGTGTGTGTGTGTTATTTTTGGGCTGTAGTTTCTCTTCTGTGTTCTTCAGACGTGGTGAAAGTTTTAAATTTATCTGATGTGAACTGAATATAAAGTTTATATATATATATATATATTCTCTTTATATAAAGAGAAACCAGAAACGCTGATGTTACTTCAGACCGGAGGCCGCTGTGAAATTCCCCCAGTAAACTCAGAGGCGGCGTCATCGGGGGGGATGACCCCACGACCCCACGATAAGGGCCATTGGTCTTTACAGGAACAGGTTCAGGACTAGAGCCCGTCTGCACAGCAACAGGTTCAGGACCAGAGCCCGTCTGTACAGGAACAGGTTCAGGTCCAGAGCCCGTCTGTACAGGAATACGTTCAGGACCTGATCTGGACCTGATCTAGACCTGATCTGGACCTGAACATGTCCCTCATTCCTGCAGCTTCGTCTGATTTCCGCTGATGTTGAAAAATGGTGAAAAAGTTTCTTCCTTTGAAAAGTTTAAGATGATGAAACTGAAGCGTTTCTCTCCGAGTCACAACTTGGATTGAGGAAGGGGTGAGGAGGGGGGAGGAGGGGCGTGTCATTATAAATGGGACTTTATGCATTCAGGTTATCTGACACCAAATGACGTCCTCTGAAACATGAAGTTTATGTTTAGAGAGGAAGCTTTCATCTTTATTCAAACTTAAACAAACTATGAATTATTAATAAAACTGGAGAGAAGCTTTGTTTGTGTCCATCAGGTGATATTCAAATAACTGTGTGTGTGTGTGTGTGTGTCTGCATTAGCCTATATAACACAAAGTGTGCCTTGTGTTAGCTGCTTTGTGTTACATCAGCGAGTCTGTTCTTTAACAGGAAGAGTTTAAATAGAAGTTAGAGAGGCCACAGAGCCACGGCGGCCTCTGATTGGACGATTGGACGACTAAAGAGGAACTAAGAGAGAAAAAAGGAAGAGAATGTGTGAACATACTGACCTCAGAAACACCCAAACTTCCTGTGTCTAAATGTTCCGATGAAACTTTTTCCACTGCTGTCATCTTTTGAGGAGGGGCGGCGAGGCTTTTATTCTGAAAGATCTTCACAAAGACTTTAAGTCTGATCGTGTGTCAGTGTGATCTCTGTTCTTTTTTTAAGGATCATTTATGGCTCTTTATGCTTTTATTTTGATATGACTAGAGTCAGAAAACAAAGACAGAGAAGGGGGGAGGACCAGTTCATCTCTGAAAATACCTTCAGAGAGGTTTTACAGTCGTGCATAAAAATAGTCCTCTGGTCCTGTGGTCCTCTGGTCCTCTGGTCCTGTGGTCCTCTGGTCCTCTGGTCTTCTGGTTCTCTGGTTCTCTGGTTCTCTGGTCCTCTGGTTCTCTGGTCCTCTGGACCTCCAAAGAACTCTGACTCAGCAGTTTCTCATACATCGTCTCTGATCTGTTAAACGTCTGTCAGTATGAGACTGCCTCATGTGAGAGGACGTTTTCAAGCCTCCTTCACCCAAACAAACACTTTTAAAGAACTGTTCCAAAAAGAGAGAAATTATGTCTTTGTCTGTTCAACTTCAGTTTTTCTACTTGACACATCTGAAACATCTGTAACACACCTCAAAAACATCTGTAACACACCTCCCACCTCAGGAACATCTGTAACACACCTCAGAAACATCTGTAACACACCTCAGTAACATCTGTAACATACCTCCCACCTCAGGAACATCTGTAACACACCTCAGAAACATCTGTAACACACCTCCCACCTCAGGAACATCTGTAACACACCTCAGGAACATCTGTAACACACCTCAGGAACATCTGTAACACACCTCCCACCTCAAGAACATCTGTAACACACCTCAGTAACATCTGTAACACACCTCCCACTTCAGGAACATCTGTAACACACCTCCCACTTCAGGAAGATCTGTAACACACCTGAGAAACATCTGTAACACACCTCCCACATCAGGAACATCTGTAGCACACCTCAGAAACATCTGTAACACACCTCCCACATCAGGAACATCTGTAACACACCTCAGAAACATCTTTAACACACCTCCCACTTCAGGAACATCTGTAACACACCTCCCACTTCAGGGACACCTGTAACACACCTCCCACCTCAGGAACATCTGTAACACACCTCAGGAACATCTGTAACACACCTCCCACCTCAGGAACATCTGTAACACACCTCAGGAACATCTGTAACACACCTCAGAAACATCTGTAACACACCTCAGGAACATCTGTAACACACCTCCCACCTCAGAAACATCTGTAACACACCTCC
>NC_083626.1:11052794-11100294 GCF_963584025.1 Labrus mixtus | reverse complement strand
GTTCAGTTTGACTTCCTCTCTTCACAACCGATGTGTTGAACTTTCTACAGCAAACAAATAAACATTTCTGTGAGTTAAAAGAATGACCCTGAAACTTCCAATAGAAGCCCATCCCAATTTAATGCCCAGGCTCAAGGTTGATTGGTTGGTTGGTTGATTGACCTGAGCTTTAAATGAGAACTGTTTACATCCACTCTATATGTAGTTTGTGTTTTTAATGGTGAACGGGCCACACTGAGTCGTTTATATAGTCTTCGTTGGCAAGAATTATTTACAACTGTTGACCCCCCCTCTTTCTCTCTCTGCCCCTCAGGTCGGGGGAGTGGTGGCGAGCAATGTTGATCAGTACGGGTCAAGAGGGTTACATTCCCAGTAACTACGTAGCTAAAGACACTCTGGAGGCCGAGGAGTAAGTCACTCACACTTATTACAGCTGTAAAGTTGTACATTTTAACATGCTCTATGGGGACTGACTCACTGCAGGAGACAGACTCTTGTGGACACTGGAGGAACTGCAGCTGTAAAGTTGGACATTTTAACATGGGGCTCTATGGGGACTGACTCACTGCAGGAGACAGACTCTAGTGGACACTGGAGGAACTGCAGCTGTAAAGTTGGACATTTTAACATGGGGCTCTATGGGGACTGACTCACTGCAGGAGACAGATTCTAGTGGACACTGGAGGAACTGCAGCTTGCTTCAGTGTGGGCTCCATTCATTATCCCTGCACCTTGATGTCCTGTTTTAGGATTCTCTCCTGATGTTTGTGTTTCTGTTGTTTAGGTGGTTCTTTAAAGGTGTGAGCAGGAAAGATGCAGAACGGCAGCTGCTAGCTCCGGGGAACAAGGTGGGCTCCTACATGATCCGAGACAGCGAGACCACCAAGGGTGAGTAAACCAATCACAAAGAGGTTAAAGGTTCCTGTCTCTCCCTGCTGCACAGGTACTATCTGTCAGTGCAGGACAGTGACCTATATGTTTCAGTTTTATTAAATCCTAACATGTTAACCCCTGTTTGTCTCTCTCTCTGCTGCACAGGTAGTTACTCTCTGTCAGTGCGGGACAGTGACGGTCAGTCTGCAGACACTGTGAAACATTATAAGATCAGAACTCTGGATAACGGAGGATTCTACATCTCTCCACGAAACACCTTCAGCACCCTGCAGGAACTGGTCATCCATTACAAGAGTGAGTCCAGATAATAACTGAGGGAAGTTAACTCAAGTTATTGTCTAAATGATGACGGACCGCTCCTTGTCACTATCTCATAAAGATATAAAATGAGGATAAAGCAAACAGAGAATCTTTGGTCTTAACTCCAAACCCTTTACATGTTTAGAAAGTGACGTCTCTTCAGTCTCTTTTCTCCCTCTAAACAACAGCTCTCTCTGCTGGCCAATCAGAAAATATCAACCTGCTGCATGAGACTGAATGTGAGGGTCATTGAAGGTCTATTTCTCGCCCTTTAATTATCTCCAGTCTCAGGATGAGGGGGCCGTTTTAGTCTTTGCAGACCAATGCTGAAATAATGTTCACTTAAATCACAGGCAGAAAATAGATATATTTCTGTTCATGTAAACATAAATCCACTGATGTCTGTGTTGTGCCTGTTTCAGAGCAGGGAGACGGTCTGTGTCAGACCCTGACCAGTCCCTGTTTGAGTCCCAAACCTGAGAAGCCGTGGGAGAAGGACGCGTGGGAGATCCCCCGATCCTCACTCAAACTGGACAGGAGACTCGGAGCCGGACAATTCGGAGAAGTCTGGATGGGTGAGACGAGCAGGAAAGATTCAGATTAAAGTCATGAATGATGACGTGATTCATTTTCTGAATAAAAACTTGTTTTGTATGAAGCCACGTACAACAAACACACCAAGGTGGCAGTGAAGACGATGAAGCCGGGCAGCATGTCAGTGGAAGCCTTCATGGGTGAAGCTAACCTGATGAAGTCTCTGCAGCACGACAAGCTGGTGCGCCTGCACGCCGTGGTTTCCAAGGAGGAGCCTATCTACATCATCACCGAGTACATGGAGAAAGGTTTGTCCAGCTGCAGCTCGCTCTTTCAAATCAGATGATGTTTGTAAAGAGGTTAATATATCACTATTCATCTTCACTCTTTTTGTTTGTGTGTGTGTGTGTGTGTGTGTGTGTGTGTGTGTGTGTGTGTGTGTGTGTGTGTGTGTGTGCGTGTGTGTGTGCAGGGAGTTTATTAGACTTCCTAAAGAGTGATGAAGGAAACCGAGTGCAGCTGCCCAAGCTCATTGATTTCTCTGCTCAGGTGAGATTCCTTCATTCACATTAACCTCACTCGTCCTGATTAGACGGGATCCTCTCACGCTTTAACCTCCTCTAACATCTGTCGACCTGTGAACGTCTCCGTCCCTCTGATCCAATCATCACCCCCTTTGTTCCTGACCGTCTGAGTGTCTGCAGCACGACGAGAACAGGAGCTCATCTCTTTGTGTTTACAGACAATAGTGAAAGCAGTGAAACTGTATCCTGAACACAGCTGATCCTTTAAAAAGAGAGCCCGTTGTCCCACAGCCAGGTGACCTGATCCTGCTGCAGACCTGATCCTGATCCTGCTGTAGACCTGATCCTGATCCGGCTGCAGACCTGATCCTGATCCGGCTGCAGACCTGATCCTGATCTTGCTGCAGACCTGATCTTGCTGCAGGATCAGGTCCGGCTGCAGACCTGACCCTTCATTGGTGATGAATACTGTAACGTGGACTTGGAGTAGCCCCGTTATGAGAAAGACATAAATAAGAAGTCTACAGCCATGTTAGCAGCGCTCCTGAGACCCAGAGATGCTTTAAGCTAAAGGCTAATGTCATCATGCTAACACGCTCACATGCTAATGTTTTGTATCTGTGTTGGTGACCAACGTCATCTTTTAGTTTGAGTAATCAGTTTAGAAGTAGGGTCCTTTGGGAGGATGCTGTGGTCCTCTCGGGGGTCTGACCTTGACCCTTTATACTAAGTATAAACTTTTTATCGTTCTAATAAACTCTCTCTCTCTCTCTCTCTCCCCTCTCTCTCTCTCTCTCTCTCTCTCTCCCCTCTCTCGCTCTCTCTCTCTCTCTCTCTCTCTCCCTCTCTCTCTCCCTCTCTCCCTCTCTCTCTCTCTCTCTCTCTCCTCTCTCTCTCTCTTTCTCTCTCTCCCTCTGCCCCCCCCCCCCGACTGTGTGTGCTCAGACTGCAGAGGGGATGGCTTACATCGAGCAGAGGAACTACATCCACAGAGACCTGCGAGCCGCTAACATCCTCGTCAACAAGTCTCTGGTCTGCAAGATCGCTGACTTCGGTCTGGCTCGAATCATAGAAGACAACGAGTACACAGCCAGAGAGGGTAGGACATGATAACAGCATGATAACGGCATGATAACAGCACGATAACAACATGAAAACAACATGATAACAACATGATAACAACACGATAACAGCACGATAACAACATGATAACAGCACGATAACAACACGATAACAGCATTATAACGGCACGATAACAACATGATAACAACACGATAACGGCACGATAACGGCACAATAACGACATGATAACGACATGATAACAACATGACAACAACATGATAACAGCATGATAACAGCATGATAACAGCACGATAACGACATGATAACAGCATAACAGCATGATAACAGCGTGATTACAGTATGATAACAGCATGATAACAACATGATAACAGCATGATAACAACATGATAACAACATGACAACGACATGATAACAGCACGATAACAACATGATAACAACATGATAACACCATGATAACAACATGATACCAGCATGATAACAGCACGATAACAACAGGATAACAGCACGATAACAACATGATAACAACATGATACCAGCATGATAACAGCATGATGACAACATGATAACAGCATGATAACAGCATGATAACGACATGATAACGACATGATAACAGCATGATAACAGCATGATAACGACATGATAACGACATGATAACAGCATGATTACAGCATGATAACGACACGGTAATGAAGAGACAACAACATGAGAATGACATGATCTTTGTTTCCTCATAATAACCAGGAGCGAAGTTTCCTATCAAATGGACGGCTCCAGAGGCCATCAACTACGGCTCCTTCACCATCAAGTCTGACGTCTGGTCCTTCGGCATCCTGCTTACTGAGATCATCAGCTACGGACGCACACCTTACCCGGGTAGGTCCGGGCAGAGGGGGGGCAGGGACCTTCATGTGGGAGAGGGTCTCATGATCAGCGTCTCTGAACTGAACCGTGTTTTCTTTTTTCAGGGATGACGAACCCAGAAGTGATCCGCTCTCTGGAGAAAGGGTACAGGATGCAGCGTCTCGACAGCTGTCCCACCGAACTCTATGAAATCATGTTGGAGTGTTGGAAGAACAAACCCGAGGACCGACCCACCTTCGATTACCTGCAGAGCGTTCTGGAGGATTTCTACACCGCCACAGAGAGCCAGTACCAGCAGCAGCCATGATGCTGAAAACACACACCGTTATATTCCTCACAGAAGGTCCAGTTCCCCCTTTACGCTTTAAACACACAGTCCATGATGCTTCACACACACGGACGCACACACGGACGCACACACACACACACACACACACACACACACACACACACACACAGAGTTACACACACGCACACACAGTTACACACGCGCGCGCACACACACACACACACACACACACACACGGACACGCACACACACACACACACACGGACGCGCACACACACACACACACAAACACACACACACACGGACGCGCACACACACACACACACACACACACACACACACACACACACACAGTGTCTTGGGTGATCCCAGGACAGCAGCATTCATAAACCATCAGACAGATCTTAGTGTCACTAACAGAGAGGAATAATCTGAGTTCAGATAATGTTGCTCTCTTTTTGTGCAGCTTATAATGAAGCCTGTTTGATTTCACACAGAAACGGGACTCAGAGGATTGTGGGTCACCTGAGAGCCCCGCAGAGCAGCTGGATTTCCTCGTCCTCTTCATCATCATTTTATATTCTAACTCCTGTATTTATATGACTCCACTTCCTCTCCTGCATCGTGCCTTCTGCTCTCAGCCTCTTATTGACGTCCCTTTGTATCGATGATGTTTGACCTGCTGTAGTGTGTAGTGTGTAGCAGATGATGCCTGTTCACACTTCCTGTCTGTATTTGGGAGATAAATGAAAAATGTCATGCATTCACATTTTTCTTCTTCTGTGTGAAAATATAATTTATTACTAAAATAATTCTGCTGAGTCGTCAAAGTTTCTTCTTCTATGGTGATGATCTTTCTGAGAGTAAAACGCTTTTATCACTGTTTATACAACGACTCGTTTTTTATTGACTGTGTTTCTCACATCGTTTTATGTATAATATAGATATAAAGTATATATTAAAACGGTCAAATGATTAAGATTTTTATTCTCATGTTTGAAATTCCAGTATTTCGCTTTTCAAAATAAAACTTGTTTCGGCTTTTATTTTTAAATGTTGTTGGAAGGTGGAAGGTTAGGACAGGAAGTTAAGCACAGAAACAGGAAGTGGTTAGGGATCCCAAAGTGAGGTAGGTCAAACAGCTCAAAGGAACGGTAACAAAGGTCAATGTGTGATGTCATAAGGTCAATGTGCGATGTAATGAGGTGTATATTACTTTGGACTCGTCAGCTGAGCTGTCTGAGAGTTTGTTAAAGTGAAATGAGACATTCAAAGATGCAGCAGTGTCCTTCTTTTACAGGGAGAGGAGGGAGACTACAGGGAGACACTGAGGACCACTATCTACGGAGAGCCTGAAGGGACAAACATGAGATTAATCAAGATTAAAAACATGAATGCATTAATTTCAATCATGGCTGCATGTTAAGATGACAAAGCAGAGGATTCTTCACACAGGTGTGCAGGAGAAGAATGAGTCTGTCAGAAACTGCAGACAAACTCCTGAATGTTCCTGCACAAAAACATTGGCATCCTTATCGATTAAAAACCAGAAACTCCCCGAAACTGGATCCCTAGATTTAAGCATCTCTTCTACAATCATTCAGGTGTTTGGTGGTTTTTACCACCACAGCATCTCTGCGGGGGTTTACGGGGCAACTTAGGGCTTTGACTTCAGAGCTCTATAACACTGAAAAGTGCTCGGAAAAGGGGAGGATTTTTAATTGGGGTTTTCTATGCCTTTATTTTGATAGGACAGTGGATTTCTGTAATAAAAACAGTATGAAGACAAAAAAGGGGTGAAAATAAAAGAAAGCTGGTAAATATATAAAAGCAGCAAAGGGCAGACTTTCGTTGCATTTGGCGGAAGTCTCCAGCTAACACGGTCACTGTTTAAACTATAACACCGGTGATCTGCACACCGCTGTACTTCCGTAACGTCACTAATCAGTGTTGCCAACTTGGCGACTTTCTCACTTTCCAAACACTCTTGGCGACTCGCACAGTCTTTTGATTAAATTTGATATTCTAACATTTAACAATACAGGACACAATTTGTCTATGTAAAATGGGTCTCACGCATTAAGTCAAAAATTGTAGTCCATATTTGGCAAATTGTCAATTATGCAAATTAGGCGCTGACGTCATTTGGCGACTTTTAGGACAGCCAATAGCGACTTTCCTTACTGAGGAGTTAGCATAATGACACGTATCCAAAATGGCGGCCGCGGATATGGTGAGTAAAACGCGAACTCTTTTTCTTCTAAGTCCACATCTGTCGCACTGACAGTTTAAATAAGCTCACACAGAAAGATGAAAGCGATACAGAGCACAGGTCTGTGTCGGTGCACTCACATTACCTTAAAGTTAACCCGGGTCAGCGGTATCTTAAAGTTAACCCGGGTCAGATTAAGCTCGGTTAGCTGAAGCTGGTTTGGCTAACTTAACGGCTGTAAGCTAGCTGCCGTCCGTTAGCGTCACTGTAGACAGGAGACTTTATTTCCATACATTTATATTTATTAACCATATTTCTAAATGTTGTGTTTCATACGAAGCCGAACTGACAGTTTAAACAGTTAAATGTCCAATTATCAGACCGGAACCAGCGAGCTAACGTTAGCAGCTAGCATCTCTGAGAGAGAGCAGCATTTCCTGTGAGGTAATAACCAATAAAAGGTGTTAAAATGACGTCATCATCGTTATTATTATCACTAATGATTTCTGATTCATACTGATTTTAATAGTAGCATGATGACATGTTTCTAACTTCTCCTATAATAACTCACAGTGTCATCACTCTAAAGCTTTAATAGACTCAACAATCCTTCATATTTAATCGCTTTAAATCTCTCTGTTGTATGAACGTGTCACAGGATTCTACAATTCACTTATCAGACACTTTTATCCAAAGCGACGTACATCAGAGAGTAAGTACAACACAAGCAAGGATCTAGAAAAAAAGGGAACAATGTCAGAAAGAGCAAACGATCAGCTTTGAGTCTGATTGGACACACAGGTGCTGACAGGAAGTGACCAGAGGCAAAGCACAACATTGACAGCAGTTCTTGAGAGCTCTAATCTCTATAGAAACCATCTTATAAGTCGTCGTTATCAAACAAAAACCATCGTCATTACCATCATCATCATCAATAATATGGAGACCATCATCATTAAGTTAGTAGGTATTCATGAAAGAGCTGCGTCTTTAGCTTTTTCTTAAAGGTGCAGAGGGACTCTGTAGATCCAATGGAGTTTGGAAGTTCATTCCATCACCGGGGAAGAGTCTAGTCAGAGGAGAAGAGTCTAGTCGGAGACTTAGGACCCTGTTGTGAAGGTTGGATCAGACACGTTTCATTGGCAGAGCGTAGTGGGGGGGAGGGAGTGTAGACCTGGATGAGAGAGTTAAAGTAAGGAGGAGACGTTTTTGTGTCTGTTTTGTAAGCGAGCAGCAGAGTTTTAAATTTGATACGAACAGTAACTGGGAGCCAGTGTAAGGAGATGAACAGCGGAGTGAAGATCTCCTTTGTCCACACAGACTTAAACACTTTAAAGTTTATCTCAGACCAGACCTCCATCATTCAGCAGAGATCAGAGATGGATATCTCAGGACCTTTTCATGTCCCTATCAGTTTAATGTAGTCTTTGTAACATAACAATGAGTAAGGTCTTTTACCTGCTTTCTGTAACATAACAATGAGTAAGGTCTTTTACCTGCTTTTTGTAACATAACAAAGAGTAAGGTCTTTTACCTGCTTTTTGTAACATAACAATGAGTAAGGTCTTTTACCTGCTTCCTGTAAAGTGTCTCGAGATAACACTTGTTATGAGTTGATCATAATAAAGATTGATTGATTTTGGCCCTGGTGTGTAAATAGTGTGTTAGCGAGAGAGTTGCTGTCCTGCTTCGATCACTCACTACAGACTAATGTCACGGTCCTGATTTCATATTAAAAACCAAATAAAGCAGATTTTTAGCCCCTTGTAGGACCAGCTCCCCTTCTAGGACCAGCTCCCCTTCCAGGATCAGCGGCCCGTCTAGGACCAGCACCCCTTCCAGGATCAGCGCCCCTTTCAGGATCAGCTCCCCTTCTAGGACCAGCACCCCTTCCAGGATCAGCGCCCCTTTCAGGATCAGCTCCCCTTCTAGGACCAGCGCCCCTTCCAGGATCAGCAGCCCGTCTAGGACCAGCGCCCATTCCAGGACCAGCGCCCCTTCCAGGATCAGCGCCCCTTCTAGGATCTGTGTTCATGCAGCAGGGCGACCCGTAGGCTGCAGCTGCAATGCATCCTGGGATATATATACATGGAGGACTGTGAGGACGTCATGTCTGGCTCTCTGCCATGAAGCTGCTCAGGTGGAATCACCCGGAGGCCGCTCCCTCAAAGTCAACAGGCGGCGACGTGTGTGGAGGAGGAGCTTCCTCTGCCAGCACCATGAAAACGATGATGTTTAAATACCTGATAATTAATTCTTTATATTATTTAATAAAATGTTGGATTATGACCCTAAGTCAATGTCTTTAATGTCAGTCGCCCTTTTTAGACTGCTTATGTCACTAAAGCTCTGTTATAAATGCATCTTTGTACCTTCATATTGATTCTGTGACGGCGTAATATTGGCGTCCTAGTCTGTGAGGTCACATTGTGTGTCAGCGTGTGTCAGCACAGCTGGAGCTCCACACACACGGTCTGAACAGAGCATCGTCTTCCTCCACTCTGATGTTCGCGTGGCCCGTTTACCGTCCCAGGGCTATCAGCTCCATCTCGACCTCCCTTTCACAGTGCAGTCATAATGGCCACTGCAATGGGGGTCTACATACCTGACCCCTGCTGGCGGCTGCTGTGCACTACAACCCCTCACCTCAATACATTATATTTGCGTCAGTTTAACAGAAAGTAGCGTTTGTATTTTCTACCTCATAGCCCGTTTCAAATGAACTGAATGATACACACCCCAAGCCGCGGCTGTGGGACCAACGGTCTGGGTTTAGTCTTTAACTGTCCCATCCCGAGGTCACCCTGGCGTCCTGACGTGATGTGTTTGTGTGCTTCAGGAGACGTGGTGGGCCCTGCTGCTGCTGTCCTTGTTGCCTGGCGTCCGGCTTTTCTACGTTCCCGGAGTCGCTCCCCGGGATTTCCATGAGGGCGACACAGTAGATATTAAGGTAAGAGGTCAGTCTGTTGGTCCAGTGAGAGTCTGTCTCTCCTTCTGAATCATATCTGTGACAATCAAACACAACTTCTGAAATCATATGAAGTGTAAACTTTACTTTCCTTATCAGTTCCCTCTTCTTCCTCTTCACTGAGCATCAGTCACTACGAACAAATGATGGACCAGCTTTCAGAATATGTTAACAACTCTTATAACTAAATGCACAACATATTAAAACTACATTCAGTAAATAAATAAATAGGCCTTTGTATTTATATTTAGAAATATAAATATGGCCTAGTAGAGGTGGGCGGTGTGGAAAAAATATCACATCATGATTTTTTTCAGACTAATTTGCAAGTTTCAGTTCAACCAAACAAAGACTTTCTGTTTCAGGCCGTGAAGCTGACCAGCTCCCGCACGCAGCTCCCTTATGAATACTACTCGCTGCCTTTCTGTAAGCCAGACTCTGTTTTCTACAAAGGAGAGAACCTGGGTGAGTGGCGTGCTGCTGACGTGTCATTCTCTCCTTACATCGCTTCTCTGTTCCCTTAAAGCTTCATGAAGATTTTTATTTGTCTTTGTAGGAGAGGTGTTACGTGGCGATCGAATCGTGAACACTCGCTACAACGTGGAGATGAACAAGGACAAGAAGTGTGAGCTGGTGTGTGACAAGA
Source organism: Labrus mixtus (assembly GCF_963584025.1). Lineage (NCBI taxonomy): Eukaryota > Metazoa > Chordata > Actinopteri > Labriformes > Labridae > Labrus > Labrus mixtus. The sequence continues at coordinate 11,089,983 of NC_083626.1, read as the reverse complement.
AGAAGCTAAGCGTGGAGGAGAGCCGGCTGATGGCTGAGCGGATCCAGGAGGAGTATTACATCCACCTGTGAGCATCCATTCGGGGGGGGGGGGGGACATGCAGCAGCAGGTTGATTAGAGCACAGAGATGGTAGAGGTGGCGTGCAGACAGTCTATGGTCGTGCAGCGATCACAGGGAATAAACATCACCACCCCCTCCCACTGGCTCCAGGTGAATTCTCCTGATTATATCCTGCTGCGTTCTCACAGCAGCTCACTCTGACTTTCTGCAGAATCAATACGAGGAGGCTGGAGGAGAAACTCCGGGTGAAGAGAGAAACATTCAGCTGTTTGTGTGATCACATGACGCTCAGCGTGATAAACTTCAGGAGGTTTAGTGAGAGAGTGAACGCCCTAATACTGACCTGTTGCCATGACAACAACCAAGTGTAACTTAATGGAAGGTGTTTGCTGTTAGGACTGAGGAGTAAAGAAAAGTCTCTGTATGTGTTTAAGTGGTTTTTGTCCCTGTGTCGCAGAATCGCAGACAACCTTCCCGTAGCCACCAGGTTGGAGTTTTATCCAAACAGAGAGGCAGGCGGGGAGGAGGAGCAGAAGAAGGACGCGGTGAAAGATATCCAGTTTGAACACGGATACAGACTTGGCTTCTTCGACAACAACAAGGTGTGTGTTTGAACCGTCAGAGTGGATTCTGTTTTGACGCCCGGTCTGATTACTGGAGGTGTCCGTACAGCGATGTGATATCAAACAGCTCTCTTTTCTCTCTCTCTCAGTTTTACCTGCACAACCACCTGTCCTTCATCATCTACTTCCACAGAGAGAAACTGGAGGAGGGCGAGGTCCACAACTACCGGGTGGTGCGCTTTGAGGTCATTCCTCAGAGTGTCAAAGTAGACGGTAGGTTACAAAGACACCCCCCCGCCCCCGCCCTGTGGTTACATCATCAGGGTTCCCACATGTCCTGGAAAACCTGGAAAACAGTTGACTAATTTTCCAGTACTGGAAAATGAGAGAAAAAGTCAAATGTCCTGGAAAATTGCTAACTTGCTCTGAATCTCTCTAATCGGTCTTTCTTGCTAACCTAGCTGCTGTCTCACTTCCAGGACTGTGTTCTGCTTTGACTTTGTGCCTGTTAAAAGTGGGAGTGAAATACAACTATTTCATACGTTTGATAAAAGCCAATTGGCAATGTTTATAAACTGCAGATCGGGAAAGATAAACACGTCTCGTGTGAAAAAATGTGTTCATATGCACAATGAATGATGTGAGTCAAACACGGGCCGAATACTGGCTAACGGTCCTTTTGCTTTGCTAGCATTGTCTCTTCAAATGCAATACTGCGTTACGAGTAAAATATGGACCATAACATGATATTAAATGTTTAACCTTTGAAGCGGTAGCTCACAGTGGGTGTGATTAGCTTTGTTCAAGACGATCACGGACTTTCATACCAGGTCCATCATCGCTGAAAATGATCTCTGGAAAAGAGTGGGAACCCTGATCATGTGTTTTTCTTCTCAGATCTGAAGGCTGTGGAAAATGAAAAGACTTGCACGTTGCCTGAGGCCAGTGGCTCCGCCCCTCAGGAGATCGACCCGGCGAAAGAGAACGAGGTCCTCTTCACGTACTCGGTGCACTGGGAGGTCAGTGACCCCGTCGTCAGTCAGCTGACTGACCTGTACAAACATCGTGCAGGAAATATTCTGAGATTCCAGAATAGAAATTGTTGATATGGTGTAGCTAGGACTTGTGTTTTTGTTGCCGTGGTAACCAGTCAGGTGTTGTGTCAACCCGAGGGAGGAGTCCCTGATCTCTCTTCTGTTGGTTACAGGAGAGTGAGGTGAAGTGGGCGTCTCGGTGGGACACCTACCTGACCATGAGCGACGTCCAGATCCACTGGTTCTCCATCGTCAACTCTGTGGTCGTCGTCTTCTTCCTGTCTGGTATGATGTCATCTCCTCCAAGTGTCACTGTCTCCATGACAACAGTCTGTTGACCACGGCCGCTGTATGACCGACACTGCTCCGTTACTTTTTACTGCATGTTTTATACTTGAGATGAGGAGCGAGGACGATGTGGTCACACGACACGATACGGGGAATATTGTATATTTTGAAAAAGAGCGCCGTGACGTCAACAGCGTCATTCTGAAACGCTGAAAGATTTTCAACTTGAGCGCTCAGAACAAAAGGGCAGGTGAAGACGCGTTTGATGTTGTTGGTTTGTGTCTCTCAGGGATCCTCAGTATGATCATCATCAGGACTCTGAGGAAGGACATCGCTAACTACAACAGAGAGGACGACATCGTAAGGGAAACCGTTTGTTCCCTCGTTTCAGTGTGACAAACACACAGTTCATCACTTCTCTCTTCAACAGGAGGACACCATGGAGGAGTCAGGCTGGAAGAACGTCCACGGGGACGTGTTCAGGCCACCGCAGTATCCCATGATCCTCAGCTCTCTGCTGGGCTCGGGGATCCAGCTGTTCTGCATGATCCTCATCGTCATCTGTGAGTGTTTTATCAGCCTCGTATCTGTCCAGAGGAATGTCGTCCTCGTGACACGGTAACCGACGAATAGAAAGGAGGTCAGTCTGTGATGAACGGTGAAGTGAAGACGCGCTTCCTCTGAACGTGTACCAACACGCACACACATTTATTCAGTTCCTTCTTACGACTCAGTCAGGATTTTAGATGAATGAATTCAGACAGCCTCAGTGATGTCATCAGATCTTCAGTGTCATTAAAGGTGTGGAGAGAGCCCCCCGCCCTCCTCTCTAGAGTCGATGCTCACGCAGGTCACCATGTGGTGGACACTGAAGCTTCAGTGTTTATCCAGCTCTGCATGGGTCTGTAAACCTTTCTGTGTTCTAACCTCTCTCCATTTTTCAAAAGCATCTCCAATATTGATCCTAGTTTGAGCACGTTTCTGCTCGTGGAGCTTATTAGAAACATGCAGAGGCTTTTTAGGTCGGGTACAATCACTTCTATCTGAACCACTTCTCTTGCCCGCTTCCATCGCTGCAACACCTGTTGGTTTGACCTGATAACTGCTCTCATATCTGACAAACTGAGGGGCGTCCAAAACGGCTGTATGGGGGTGCATCTTTGTTCCTGAATTGATGAAACTAATTAAAAATAACTTGAAGATTAATCCGTTTGAGGAGCTAGGCTAACCATTTCCACCTGGTTCCAGTCTTTATGCTAAGCTAAGCTAAACACCGTCATGCTTGATTTTAGCTTACAAACAAAAGCGTGAAATCGATTTCCTCAATGAGAATAAAATAAATCTGAGTCCTTCTTTGTGTTGAATGATTCCTTTTCATGTATACATTATTGATTTAATATGACATAGAACACCGATGTTATTGGAGGAAATCTAACAACATGTTTGTTTGTGCGTAACAGTTGTTGCCATGTTGGGCATGTTGTCGCCGTCCAGCAGAGGAGCCCTGATGACCACAGCCTGCTTCCTCTTCATGTTCATGGGGTAACACTTTGATTCTCTAGATGTAACACAACAATCCAATAAACCTTAAAGAGGACATATCATCCCCCTCCTCCACCTTTTCAAACAGTCCCCCTGTGGTCTAAATGCTGTGCTTTGTTCAAAATATAACATGAATCAAGCACCAGAGGAGGTTTGTGACCCTGTATAAACCAGCTCTCTCAGAACGCTCCGTTTTGGTGTGTGTGTCTCTTTAAATGAAATGCCCCCCCCCCCCCCAATAAAAATGGCCGACTTGCACTGAAGTTTTGTTCTAATCTGGGGGTGGAGTCCACGGGTGGAGATACCAGGGGAGGGGAGGGGATTTTTTTTCTTTACCAGAATCCCACTGTGACATCACAAGGAGAGCACATTAGAAACAGAGCATTTTCCTCTGTGTTGTAAGACCACAAACAAAGGACTGGATGGTTTTATTTCACATGTTGTGGGTCAGTAGACACTCAGGTTACCCAAATATATGTTCAGAAACACTGTAGAAGTTTCCCCCTTTAATGTTTCTTTATATACACATAAATGTTATTTATATGAATCCTCTTGATGTGTCCTTACGTCTCCTAATGTGTCTCCTGCTGTGTCCTTTACGTCTCCTAATGTGTCTCCTGATGTCTCCTCATGTCTCTTGATGTGTCCTGCAGGGTGTTTGGTGGATATTTTGCAGGCAGACTTTATCGAACACTGAAAGGTCACCGGTGGAGGAAAGGAGCTTTCTGTGTAAGTAACCTAAATGAGTCTTTCTATAAACAATGTGAAAGCTGCACCTCTCTGTTTCTGAGCGTGTTCCTGTGTCTCCCTGCAGACAGCCACTCTGTATCCTGCCGTGGTCTTTGGGATCTGCTTCATCCTCAACTGTTTCATCTGGGGAGAACACTCGTCTGGAGCAGTGAGTATCCACCTGCTCATTTCAAATAGAAACAAAGAACCTGTCCACAGTCCTCTCCCCCTCGTCCCACAGGTCCCCTTCACCACCATGCTGGCCCTGCTCTGTATGTGGTTCGGGATCTCCATGCCCCTGGTCTACCTGGGGTATTACTTTGGTTTCCGTAAGCAGCCGTATGATAACCCGGTCCGCACCAACCAGATCCCCCGACAGGTTCCCGAGCAGCGCTGGTACATGAACAAGTTTGTAGGGTGAGTTTTAACCACGGTCACATGCTGCTCTTCAAAGGTTTTAACCTTCAGAGGTCTGACCAGCAAACGTTTCCTGTCCCGCAGGATCCTGATGGCCGGGATTCTGCCGTTTGGAGCCATGTTCATCGAGCTCTTCTTCATCTTCAGTGTGAGTACAGACTGCGTTCTCAACGTGTGTGTGTGTGTGCTGTGTTTTCACATCAAGCACCGTTACTTTGTGCATGAAACGCTGTACACCTGTCTGAATATTGTGTGTATGTGTGTGTGTGTGTGTGTGTGTGTGTGTGTGTATTGCCCCCTGCAGGCCATCTGGGAGAATCAGTTCTATTACCTGTTTGGCTTCCTGTTCCTAGTGTTCATCATCTTGGTGGTGTCCTGCTCTCAGATCAGCATCGTGATGGTTTACTTCCAGCTCTGTGCAGAGGTGAGTGTACACCAGGTGTGTGTGTGTACAGAGATTGTGTGTCTTTGTGATGACTCAGCAGAGTGAATGAGCTACTCGTGTGTTCTCAGTGCGGCATGTCTGTCATCTCTTGTTAAACACATTAAAGGTGATGAGTGTGTAAAAAGTGGGTGTGTACCCATCAGTGTTCATATATCTCTCTCCCCCCCCCCCCCCCCCCCTCTCTCTCTCTCTCTCTCTCTCTCAGGACTATCGGTGGTGGTGGAGGACGTTCCTGGTCTCAGGAGGCTCGGCGTTCTACGTCCTCATTTATGCAGTTTTCTACTTTGTCAACAAGGTAAACGTTTATTTTTGTAACCTTCAGGTTCTCCAGCTGCTTAACTACGACACGTTAAAAATATATATTTTTTAAATTCTCCTCGTTCTCTCTTCTTTTTTAAAAACTTTTTCTTCCTCCTCAGCTCTAGAGTCTGACTCCTCCTCTTTTTCTTTCTCCTCAGCTGTAGAGTCTGACTCCTCCTCTTTTTCCTTTCTCCTCTGTTGTAGAGTCTGACTCCTCTTTTTCTTTCTCCTCAGCTGTAGAGTCTGACTCCTCTTTTTCTTTCTCCTCTGTTGTAGAGTCTGACTCCTCTTTTTCTTTCTCCTCTGTTGTAGAGTCTGACTCCTCCTCTTTTTCTTTCTCCTCAGCTGTAGAGTCTGACTCCTCTTTTTCTTTCTCCTCAGCTGTAGAGTCTGACCCTTCTTTTTCTTTCTCCTCTGTTGTAGAGTCTGACTCTTCTTTTTCTTTCTCCTCTGTTGTAGAGTCTGACTCTTCTTTTTCTTTCTCTTCTGTTGTAGAGTCTGACTCCTCCTCTTTTTCTTTCTCCTCAGCTGTAGAGTCTGACTCCTCTTTTTCTTTCTCCTCTGTTGTAGAGTCTGACTCTTCTTTTTCTTTCTCTTCTGTTGTAGAGTCTGACTCCTCCTCTTTTTCTTTCTCCTCAGCTGTAGAGTCTGACTCTTCTTTTTCTTTCTCTTCTGTTGTAGAGTCTGACTCCTCCTCTTTTTCTTTCTCTTCTGTTGTAGAGTCTGACTCCTCCTCTTTTTCTTTCTCCTCAGCTGTAGAGTCTGACTCTTCTTTTTCTTTCTCTTCTGTTGTAGAGTCTGACTCCTCCTCTTTTTCTTTCTCCTCAGCTTGACATCGTGGAGTTCATCCCCTCGCTGCTCTACTTCGGTTACACCGCCCTCATGGTTCTGTCCTTCTGGCTGCTGACGGGAACGATCGGCTTCTACGCCGCCTACATGTTCATCAGGAAGATCTACGCCGCCGTAAAGATCGACTGAGTGGGCGCCGTGGTTGCTCCTCTCCTGGTTTCTTTACTTTTGTCACCTTCAGTTTTTTAATGTACATATTTTTTATTCTTCGTGTCCTACGAGCACTGACTTGTGTGTGGAGGGAACGGGGAGTCACAGTGCCCCCTGCTGGCCTCATGGAGGAGCTAAAGCAGCTGTTTGTCTCCCCATCCTCCCCCCTGGTTTCTGTCTCCCCCTCCTCCCTCCAGGACAGAGACCCAGAGGACCCACCCCTCCCCCCCCCTTCCTCTGACGGGACTGTTTCTCCTGCACAGCGGGCCAAAGCTTGTTCTCATGTTTCTGCACATTTCTCTTTAATTTATCAGGTTGTTTTTCTGTCCTCCTCGTCTCCTCCTCTGTCCTTTCTTACGTCTCTCTGGTGTCGGGACAGAGATCAGGCCGAGTCTTACTGTGGTGTTCATGTTGTTGTGTTGAACTGATGGGAATTATTATGGGATGTTCTGCATTGTATCAAAGACACAGATCTATTAAATGTACTATGATTGTTTACTCCTGTTTCCTGGTGAGGAAGACACTGACCCATGAAGAAGAAAGACTGGAACACTGATGTGCTTAAGTGGGCGTGTCCTTAGCAGCGCTGCAGCCTGGACCTCTGCAGACAGATGGGTTGTTAAGGTGTGAAGACCGGCCTGTGACAGACGATCACCTGCGTGTGTTTCTACCTGTGCAGGTGGATCTCATGTTGTTCTCTTATATATTTATCATTGTATGTTTACTTTGATCTGCAGCTGACCTGATGAAGTGTTTGTAGCTAATAAATCTAAAGAGTTGGAGCTGAAATCAAAACAAACTAAACATTGCTCAAACGATGACATCATCGTTATTTCAGATGCATCAGATTTCTTACCTCCAATCAGAAGAGAGGACTTCATCTGAACCAGCCGCTGCTTAGCTTAGCTAGCCTCTTGCTAAGCTGCTCAAAGGTTACATGTGGTTGGTGATTGGTTTAAAATGATGGGAGAGGTTTCTGAACGTGGGATGAGGATTATTTTTTATTATTTTAACATAATTAAGGGTGTCAAAAAGAAGTCAACGATAGTTTCAGCTCCTCTGATTAACAATTTGGTTCTCTGCTGTTGTGACAGATTTACATCCAGCTCTGGAATGCCATCGAAACCCAGAAACTTGTTCCTCAGTTAAAGATCCAAACGGGTAGATTTGTGTTCTCCTTTGCACTGAGCTGAGGTGTGACTGCAGGGCTATAGAGAAAGGGGGGCAGTCACTGGATCAGCCCCGATTCTGCAGGGGCCAAACTTCCTGTTCCTCTTCCTGTCTGTCATCAGCCCAAAACCTGAACCAGGTGCTCAAGGAGTCCTTCAAGTTCCCTCCGCCACTGTCTCGAGACACACGAGTGAACTCGCATCACTGATTGAGACGTTCAGATCCGCCTCTGCTGCTGAGAGGATTTTTACAGTCTAAGACGCCCTGGTCATACGTGTGAGAGAGATTACGTTGTAAATAAAGACGACAGCTTTGTATTTGTTGCGTTTCGCTGTTTGTGGCGCTCTGTAATGAATCCTCGTTTTAGCCAAAAGCATGACGCTCATGATGACTTTCAAAGGAACTGATTTCTGTTACTTATCTCTTTTTGTTTCTTTTACAGAACATCCGATTACAAAATGTACAAAATAATAAAGTGCTGAGTTCAATTTGAAAACCAGCCTCCACTTCGTTTCTTTGCAGGACACATTCAGCTTCAGACCGTAAGAACAAACTTAATTTATTTAAATTTTCTGGGGGAACTTTCCTGATAACAGAACCCGATGATGATGATGTAGAACACTGAACTCAAAGCACCGTGTTGCTCAGCCTCACAAAGCCGATATTAGCCGTAGACCACACTGAGCTAGCAAAGGAATTTAACTCTGAAATGACAGTAACTGCAGTTCCTGCAGTGTCCACTAGAGTCTGTCTCCTGCAGTGAGTCAGTCCCCATAGAGTGTCTAACTTTACAGTGAGTCTGGTTCTGATCCAGGTTTCTGCCTGTTCAACATTCTCATAAACCTAAGCTTCTGCTTTAACAGCAAGTTAGCTCCTGTTAGCATGCTAAGCTAAGATGGTTAACATACCGTATTAATAACAGGTTATTATTAGCATGTTAGCATTAGCGCAGACTGTTTTTAAATGTAACAAATGAAGTTTTTTAAGAGGGAACATTTTTCAGAGCTTTTCACTCTCAGTGCAGCAGCTCAAATCAGATGTTTGTCTTTGTTTCCTCTGGATCGTGTCCTGAAGTTTCCTTCTACAGGAAACTGTCACACTGACTTCCTCCTGAGGTTTAAACCGTCATTTTGTCCTTTAGTAAAGAAAGAACGCACACAGAGTCGGAAAGCGCTGGTTTGTCTTTTAATCATTTCAACATAACACATGAAAGATGATACACTGTACAATAGTTCATCATCTCTTTGGATCAACCAATATACAAATCTGTCACTTTTACATTGCAGCAACTGATTGCATGTGAGATATGTAACAAAGAAGCGTCTTCTTTCTCTCTGAAGCTCGTCTCTAATAAACTCTCCCTGTAGTCGATAAACGCCACGCTTTATCAAATAGTGTACGCCAAGTCGTGTTCACGTCTTTCTTCCAGGCTGTAACAGCACGCCATCGAGATCAAACGGGCTGTCACTAAAGAGATACACAAAGAGGTTGGAATGCAACACTTAGAATAATCTAGAAATATATCAAACTACATGTGGATGTGTCTGCAGCAGACACTCTGACACTCTCCACATTCACTAAGAGCAAAATAAAAAGAGAGGATTTATCTGATCCAATTCCCTTCAAAAGTTTGACTTCTGCACCCGCTGCGGGAGACGAGGAGACGAGGAGGTGAGGAGAAGAGCATCCTGAGGAGGTCGAGGTAACGGAGCTGGAGCCGAGCAACCAGCAGCAACAACCAGACTGTCAGAGGTCAGAGGTCATATCCAGAAGTCGTGTGGTTTCAGAATTCAGAAGAGAAAAAGTTTTTACTTTCAAATCGAGGAGTCGTTCAGTTTTTTCATCTTTTCAAGACAAAGTTTACTTTTTAATTATGTTCACTGAGAAGATTTTAAAGTCTGCGGCTGTCACTCCTACGGGGTCACAATCAGCCCGTTGGCTGGCTGAGAGCTTTAAGTGCTTTACTCTGGGGTTGGACTGACTCAGCTATTCAATTCATGTGTTCAGGTCGTGATGTGTTCACTGACTCATCTATTCATTTGTTCAGGTCGTGATGTGTTCACTGACTCGTCTATACATGTGTTCAGGTTGTGATGTGTTCACTGACTCGGTCGTGATGTGTTCACTGACTCGTCTATTCATATGTTCAGGTCATAATGTGTTCACTGACTCGGTCGTGATGTGTTCACTGACTCGACTATTCATATGTTCAGGTCGTGATGTGTTCACTGACTCGTCTATACATGTGTTCAGGTCGTGATGTGTTCACTGACTCGTCTATACATGTGTTCAGGTTGTGATGTGTTCACTGACTCGGTCGTGATGTGTTCACTGACTCGTCTATTCATATGTTCAGGTCGTGATGTGTTCACTGACTCGTCTATACATGTGTTCAGGTTGTGATGTGTTCACTGACTCGGTCGTGATGTGTTCACTGACTCGTCTATTCATATGTTCAGGTCATAATGTGTTCACTGACTCGGTCGTGATGTGTTCACTGACTCGACTATTCATATGTTCAGGTCGTGATGTGTTCACTGACTCGTCTATACATGTGTTCAGGTCGTGATGTGTTCACTGACTCGTCTATTCATGTGTTCAGGTCGTGAAGTGTTCACTGACTCGTCTATACATGTGTTCACTGACTCGGTCGTGATGTGTTCACTGACTCGTCTATTCATGTGTTCAGGTCGTGATGTGTTCAGGTCGTGATGTGTTCACTGACTCGTCTATTCATGTGTTCAGGTCGTGATGTGTTCACTGACTCGTCTATTCATGTGTTTAGGTCGTGATGTGTTCAGGTCGTGATGTGTTCACTGACTCGTCTATTCATGTGTTCAGGTCGTGATGTGTTCACTGACTCGTCTACATGTGTTCAGGTCGTGATGTGTTCAGTTACTGGTCGTTTGGACAGCGTCTCATTGGTCGGCTGTAACACGTGTTGCTGCTTGGCGCTCGGCTGCAGTCTGATTGGTTAAACTGAAGAGCGCAGCAAAGCGTTGTTTAAAGGATGGGCTCGAGGGATATTAGTGAGTCTATAAAAACACTGATCCTCTTGAGGAGAGGAGAAACACACAACGCTTGATAAAGTCTACATGTCAAACTAAACACATCAACAGGATCATACAAAATAAAAACATTTGAACATAGAAGCTGAAATTTAAAAGAAAAAAATACTCTTTTTTTTTTTAAAGGTTGAAAGTGCTAGAATTCAGATTAGCTCACAGAAACCCGGGGAGGACAAACGGAGGACATGCCAGAAGCTTCTCCGTTACAAACACTCTGAAATCTGATTTCTGAAACCAGTACCTGAAGGTCTCATGAAGTCCAGGTCTCAGAAAGGCGCCGGCAGCTCATTTATTTAGGATCAAACTCTGATCTGTCTTTTTTATTTACAGGTCATCATCACATTAATGACCTCAGGGGCGGCTGGGGGGGTTATGGGTCGAGGGGGGGGTTGCTGCTTCGGGGGTTTGTAACAAGCTAATATGCAAAGTGTCGTTTCTTCTCCCCAGGTTCAGTAAGAAATAAAACAAATACAAATGAGGTGATGTGTTGTGTTGTTTCTCGAGGTCCTGTTTTCAACAAACAGAAAATAAATTCATTTCAAACGACAACAAACAAACAAACAAACAAACAAACAAACAAACGACTATAAACGAGCAACAACAAGTCCGAGTCAGTCAACAAGTCCCCCGAACTCTGAACGTCACGCCGGAATCATCCGGAAACTTTCAGACGCTTTACCTTTAACTCTACGAGCAGCTGAGGGGGGGAGGGAGGATCATTGAAATGTTCGAGTGGTCTACAGTCGTCGTAGCAACCGTAGCTAAAAGCAGCAACTTTTTTGATCTTTTTGTTTGTTTGTTTTAAACACGTGGCCACGTGGTCGTGGCGAGGGCTCATCTGAGGCGTGGCGATGGATGCAGGAGCTCCGCCCCCTGCGTCCACAGACGGCTTGTCATGATACCTGTTTGTTACCACGGCAACACAAACTGAATCCCAGGCGCTCGATGTTGGAAGTTGCAGACGTCTCGTTTAAAGTCGTTTTCAACACGTGGGATCAAACAGCATCACGATGACAGGCGGCGTGTCAGCTCACGAGCACACACACACACACACACACACACACACACACACACACACACACACACACACACACACACACACACACACACACACACACACACACACACACACACACACACACACACACACACACACACACACACACGACTCGCTGACGGAGGTCGTCCTGTCCACGTCACGGTGACGACAGGAAAAGGGAAAGCTAATACTTCAGATACAGAAAGTGTAGAAACATGTTTAATACCTAAAATACACATCTGTCCTTGTCTGTCACACCGTGTTTCACATCTGTCAGGGTTCATTCTACCAGGAGGGGGCGCCGAGGAGACTTCAGGAGTGAGCAGCTGCAGGGTCGAAGATATATCGACTTTAGACTGAGAGGAGGAAGAGGAGGAGAGGAAGGAGAGGAGGAAGAGGAAGAGAGGAGGAAGGAGAGGAGGAAGGAGAGGAGGAAGAGGAGGAGGAAGGAGAGGAAGAGGAGGAAGGAGAGGAGGGAGAGGAGGAAGAGGAGGAGGAGGAAGGACAGGAAGAGGAGGAGGAGAGGAAGGAGAGGAGGAGGAGAGGAGGAGGAAGGTGAGGAGGAAGAGGAGGAAGGAGAGGAGGAAGAGGAAGGAGACCAGAAGTTTCCTGAAGGTGAAGTGCTAAAAAAAAAGTGCTTCTCTGGAGGAGCCGTTAAAGAGCAACACACACTTTCTGTCCTTTCAGTGTGTGTGTGTGTGTGTGTGTGTGTGTGTGTGTGTGTGTGTGTGTGAGAAACTGGCCTGACTCTACGAGCACATCAGTTTAAAGGGACTCTTTTCTTTTGTGTTTTTTTTCTTTCAGGTGGGGGTCAGTTCTTTTTTGGTGGCTCTCGGGGAGACCTGGAGGGGCGGAGTTTCGAGCTGATCTGGGTCTTGATTGGTTCACTGGGCTGTGGGACTGATAGAGACAGATTCGAGGGTCTTTGAGGTTTAAACTCCAGACATGTTTCTGACATCGGAAAGTCAAAATAAAGTCAAACAAAATATCCACTTCAAACTAAATCTTTTTTTTCTGGGTCACAACAAGACGGATAATCTTCACTAAAATGCTCGTTGATGTTTTAATATTATTACTTTAGAAAGTGTGCAGTACCACGCCTTTAGGCCTACGGATGCTGCCCTCTATACTACTAACATGAGGGGACAAAGGGAGTAAAAGGTCATAAGATAAAGGGTTAATACGTAGTTATAACTAGAGGAGAACAAAAGCTTCTTTCCTCACTGTGTTCCTTTTCTTTAAAGGGTTAAACTTCCTGTAAGGCTCAGAAAAAAAGCTTTTGTGCGCTTTAAGGCTTCCAAGTGTTCATTTCATCATTCACCAAACACAGACCCCAATCTGAGCCAGGCCGAGCCGAGCCAGAGGCTCTCTCACTGGAAGGCCTGGTGGAAGCGAGGCAGTGTGGTGGTGCTGAGGCTGGAGCTGAACACTGATGGGAGGGGGTGCAGGGGCCCGAGGTTCAGACCCCCGCTGGAGCTCTGTTGCTCCTGAGGTTGCGGTTGCAAAGAGGTAAGAGGTGCCGTGGCGACGGCGGCTGCTGCAGCATGCGGCTCTGCAGTATGCAGAGATGAGGAAGAGGAGATAGAGGAAATGGAGGAGGTCGCAGATGAGGTGTAGCCCATCACCAGGCCTCCTGTACTCATGGGGGCGCTATAGGGGGGCAGGTTGAGGGGCAGGAAGCCCAGCAGGTGGGAGAGGTCCATGTTAGCAGCACAAAGAGAATCAGCGATCACCACAGGGCTCTTGGACAGGAGGGGGCCCCCACACAGCTCATCTGCCAGGCCCGCCGAGGGCTCCAGCCCATCCTTGCGGGGTGAGGCAGCAGGGTGGGTGTCCGCAGAAGGGGTGGGGCCTGGCGAGCCGCTCTGCAGATCCATGAGGAAGCTCTCCATCTCCACTTTGAGGGGCTTGTCCAGCAGGTATGAGGTAGATCCCAGCTGGTACTTGGGGACCTGCTGGGGCTGGTGCTGCTGCTGGGGGGCCTGGGGCTGGTGATGGGGGGGCAGTGGGGGGGAATGATGGTGGTGGTGATGGTGGTGGTGATGGTGGTGCAGGGAGTGTGGGTGTAAAGATCCAGGGGACTCCATGTGACAGCCCATGCTCATGGCTGCAGACAGGGAGGGGGGCATCAGGGACGGGTGGGGGTGGCCCCCCCCTGAGTTAGACATGGCCTGGAGGTGGTGAGGGTTGTACATGCTCATGGGGAATGGGGGACCACCGGGGAATGGTTTGCCCATCATGGGGTCTTTGTTTGGCCCCATGGCGCACATCATGGGGCTGAGCTCCTCCTTCACTGAGCAGGGGGGGGACCCTGATGCCAGCAGACCCAACATGTCAGGGGGCTCCGTCTTGATCTTCAGCAGCTCCTGGGAGTGGCTCTTCTTCACATGGCGCGTCAGGTGGTCCTTCCTGCCGAAGCGCTGGGCGCAGTACTGACACAGGAAGTCCTTCCTGCCTGTGTGGACGACCATGTGGCGTCTCACGTCCTTCCTGGTGTAGAAGCGGCGGTCGCAGTGGTCACACGGGTGTTTCTTCTCCTTGGTTCCTCCTGACGACTTCCCCGAGTGGCTCTTCAGGTGCTCCAGGAGAACTGGCGTGCTCTCGTACATCTGCATGCACACCTTACAGGTGAGGTCTCCGGCCGTGGCCGAGTGCATGGCCACATGGCGCTTGTAGCCCAGCTTGGTGTTGTAGTGCTTCCCACACTCGTCACACTTGAAGGCCTCCTTGTTGGGGTCATGTGTCTGCAGGTGGTTCTTCAGGTGGTCTTTGCGGTGGAACATCTTCTCACAGAACGAGCACTGGTGGGTCTTCTGTGGAGAGTGTGTGGCCATATGCCTGCACAGACACAAACAACAGCTGTTAGAGGGTACAGATCCAGTCAGGACCTGAAACAAACCACTTCCTGTCATTCACCAGATTCCAAACATGCTAACATGCTAACCAGTCTCACGCTGCCTCACCGCTCTGCTTACAGTTATTCTGTCTCTCCTGGCATCAAATAGATTAGTTATTAACAGATTAGTGTTCATTAGGGGGGGGGGGGGGGGGCTGCCCACAGTGGGCGCTCCTGAGCGGGTGGGAGGGTTCGGTGCCTTGCTCAAGGGCACCTTGGCAGTGCTCAGGAAGCGAACTGGCACCTCTCCAGCTACCAGGCCAGTTTCCGGACTTGGTCCGTGCTGGGACTTGAACCGGCAACCCTCCGATTCCCAACCCAAGTCCCTACAGACTGAGCTACTGCCGCCCAATTTGAAGCTCAACTGATGGTACCTTGAAGTCTCTAAATGATGTGGACCCTGGTGGTACCTTGAAGTCTCTAAATGATATGGACCCTGGTGGTACCCTGAAGTCTATAAATGATGTGGACCCTGGTGGTACCTTGAAATCTATAAATAATGTGGACCCTGGTGGTACCCTGAAGTCTCTAAATGATGTGGACCCTGGTGGTCCCTTTAAGTCTCTAAATGATGTGGACCCTGGTGGTACCTTGAAGTCTATAAATGATGTGGACCCTGGTGGTATCTTGAAATCTATAAATAATGTGGACCCTGGTGGTACCCTGAAGTCTCTAAATGATGTGGACCCTGGTGGTACCTTGAAATCTATAAATAATGTGGACCCTGGTGGTACCTTGAAATCTATAAATAATGTGGACACTGGTGGTACCTGAACAGCTTGAAGTCTCTAAATGACGTGGACCCTGGTGGTCCCTTGAAGTCTATAAATAATGTGGACCCTGGTGGTACCTGAACAGCTTGAAGTCTCTAAATGACGTGGACCCTGGTGGTCCCTTGAAGTCTCTAAATGATGTGGACCCTGGTGGTACCCTGAAGTCTCTAAATGATGTGGACCCTGGTGGTACCTTGAAATCTATAAATAATGTGGACCCTGGTGGTACCCTGAAGTCTCTAAATGATGTGGACCCTGGTGGTACCTTTAAGTCTCTAAATGATGTGGACCCTGGTGGTACCTTTAAGTCTCTAAATGATGTGGACCCTGGTGGTACCTTGAAGTCTATAAATGATGTGGACCCTGGTGGTATCTTGAAATCTATAAATAATGTGGACCCTGGTGGTACCCTGAAGTCTCTAAATGATGTGGACCCTGGTGGTACCTTGAAATCTATAAATAATGTGGACCCTGGTGGTACCTTGAAATCTATAAATAATGTGGACACTGGTGGTACCTGAACAGCTTGAAGTCTCTAAATGACGTGGACCCTGGTGGTCCCTTGAAGTCTATAAATAATGTGGACCCTGGTGGTACCTGAACAGCTTGAAGTCTCTAAATGACGTGGACCCTGGTGGTCCCTTGAAGTCTCTAAATGATGTGGACCCTGGTGGTACCCTGAAGTCTCTAAATGATGTGGACCCTGGTGGTACCCTGAAGTCTCTAAATGATGTGGACTCTGGTGGTACCTTTAAGTCTCTAAATGATGTGGACCCTGGTGGTACCTTGAAGTCTATAAATGATGTGGACCCTGGTGGTACCTGAACAGCTTGAAGTCTCTAAATGATGTGGACCCTGGTGGTACCCTGAAGTCTCTAAATGATGTGGACCCTGGTGGTACCTTGAAGTCTCTAAATAATGTGGACCCTGGTGGTACCTTGAAGTCTATAAATGATGTGGACCTGGTGGTCCCTTGAAGTCTCTAAATGATGTGGACCCTGGTGGTACCTGAACAGCTTGAAGTCTCTAAATGATGTGGACCCTGGTGGTACCCTGAAGTCTCTAAATAATGTGGACCTTGGTGGTACCCTGAAGTCTCTAAATGATGTGGACCCTGGTGGTACCTGAACAGCTTGTACTTGGAGCTGAAGGCCTTGGGGCAGAGTGGCTGTGAGCAGTGGAAGGGTTTCTCTCCTGTGTGAGTCAAAGCGTGGAGCCGCAGCTTCTCCTGTGAGGTGAACAGACCTCCGCACACCAAACACTCGTTCCCACTCGCTCTCCCACTCTCTTCCTCCTCCCTCCCCCTCTCTCTCTCTTTCCCCCTCTCTCTTTCTCGCTCTCTCTCAGTCCGTGGCAGCGCGGCGGCGCTCCCAAACAGCTTGGCGGCAGTCCGTCGTCCCTCTTCCTCCGGCGTCAGTGCGGTAATACGGTGT
This sequence comes from Labrus mixtus, assembly GCF_963584025.1. Lineage (NCBI taxonomy): Eukaryota > Metazoa > Chordata > Actinopteri > Labriformes > Labridae > Labrus > Labrus mixtus. Next base: position 11,073,226 of record NC_083626.1, on the reverse strand, counting down.
GAGGCATCGGCGGCAGCAGCTGCCATGGCAGCCTCAGAACGCCGCTGCCATGAAACTTCAGGTGTGGCTCCCTGCCGTGCAGGCTCAATGTGGGGCGCTGCCGGGGGGTGACGTAGAAGAAGTTGACCAACAGCTCACCGGAAGGGAAGCATCAAGGTCGGATGAGATCTGTGGAAACAGAGGAGGGACATGAACACATTTTCATTCATATGAAGACAAAGTAGTGGTGAGCGATATAACGATCTGTTCGTTATGTTTTCTGTTCTCTCTCGGTTTTTAAAAGTTATTATCATCCTCTCCACCTGAAGCTCACCTGTTGTGATACCGAATTTATAGGGATTAGGCTAAACGACGTTACACGTTGCGTGCAGCAGGCAGGTGAGAGTGAGTAACCATGGTGACTGTCTGTCTGTCAATCAACAATGTCCCGCCCCTTCTATGAATTAAACTCTTCTGTCAGTAAAACTTACTTTGATCATGTGTCACAGAATGAACACATTCTGTATTATGTTTGATTATATATAAACTAAACTAAAGTTAGTCCAATGATGTCATAAAAAACAACAAAGGCTGCAGAGCCTGTATGAAGCTACAGCTGTAGGAACTCTCCGCACGTCAGAGACCATCACAGAGACCATCACAGAGACCACCACAGAGACCTTCACAGAGACCATCACAGAGACCATCACAGAGACCACCACAGAGACCACCACAGAGACCATCACAGAGACCGTCACAGAGACCATCACAGAGATCGTCACAGAGACCACCACAGAGACCATCACAGAGACCACCACAGAGACCTTCACAGAGACCATCACAGAGACCACCACAGAGACCTTCACAGAGACCATCACAGAGACCACCACAGAGACCTTCACAGAGACCATCACAGAGACCATCACAGAGACCATCACAGAGACCATCACAGACCATCACAGAGACCATCAGAGACCATCACAGAGACCATCACAGAGACCATCACAGAGACCATCAGAGACCATCACAGAGACCATCAGAGACCATCACAGAGACCATCACAGAGACCATCAGAGACCATCACAGAGACCATCAAACCGGGCAGAGGAAGTGAATGGAGCGCTCACACTGCTGGACTTAAGTTGTAAAGCGTTTGAACCGGTCAGAACTGGTCAATCTACACTTTTTGATCCTTCAGCTGGAGCTTCGTTTGTCAGCCTACACACCTCACAGTCTCCTTCACTGAGCCACTCTGAAAGGGCCAGCGCCTTCATCTTAACAGGTAAAACACATTTCTGTTGTCTTCAGACAGAACATAAGAAACAATGAGGTACTGTTTGTAACATTCATTGTTTTTCATTTGTAATAAAAATATGAATTAACTTCTGGAAATCTAATTAATTGAACTTGACAAACTGATACAACAAAACATCAGGACAAATATGAAGATATGAGATATCATTTTCAGTGTGTTACACGTGCTTGCCTCAGTGACACATTAAAGTCTGATGACTTGAATGCTTTACTAAAGTTTTGGATGAACCAATGAATGAAGCTGTCCAGGGTCTTTCTACCTGTAAAAACTTGGTGCTCTCCTCCTCTCTCCTCTCCTCCTCACCCGGTCCCAACAGCTATGGTTGGCGGTGAGTGGGAAACGCTGCACTGCATTTTGACTGTCCTGCAAAAGAGAAAATGAGAAGAAACAAAATAAAAGATGGATCCGGCATCCTTTAAAGAAATGCATCAGACATCAGACAGGCCGGAGCTCAGTACTAATATGTATTCATGCTGAATCATTTGAAAGTTCACCCACTAGGGGGAGCTGCAGACAAGTGTGACTGATGTTACATGAACAGGACACGCTGAAAACAGTTAAGTGAATAAAGATTCTTAATCACAGCTGGTTTCTTTTAGTTAGACAACCTGAAGACACAATGTGTCATTCATCATGTGTCCACAGAGGACAGCACGCCGCACAAAGCCCGCCCTGTGTGTGTTAATGCATGTACATGTATGTACTTGTTATGAAACTGGATAATCCTTGTGAAAACACAGAATCCCCCCCCCCACCCAAGAGGGGGAGCAGTGTTTACTCCACAACTTACTCTACAACACACACTTCACTGAATACACCAGTCTGAACTCTCCTGTCACCTGTGTCCTTTTATTTACCCCGAGTGACCTCTGTGACCTCTGTGACCTCACAGCGTCAAGTCCAAGGACACGTCAACGTCAACCGAGCAGGAGCGTCGTCACGTGAACCAAGAGAGCAGAGAAGTAAACACATGTGGGCATGTTTGACAGAATGCACACACACACACACACACACACACACACACACACACACACACACACACACACACACACACACACGTGTAACTGTCTCCTGTGTGTGTGAGTCAGTGAGTTGACAGAAATAAAACATGCTGGAATCTGCAGTTTTCAAGTAAACACGGACAGTGAAGCACAAGAAGCTGCAGTTCCTCCAGTGTCCACTAGAATCTGTCTCCTGCAGTGAGTCAGTCCCCATAGAGCCCCATGTTAAAATGTCCAACTTTACAGCTGCAGTTCCTCCAGTGTCCACTAGAGTCTGTCTCCTGCAGTGAGTCAGTCCCCATAGAGCCCCATGTTAAAATGTCCAACTTTACAGCTGCAGTTCCTCCAGTGTCCACTAGAATCTGTCTCCTGCAGTGAGTCAGTCCCCATAGAGCCCCATGTTAAAATGTCCAACTTTACAGCTGCAGTTCCTCCAGTGTCCACTAGAGTCTGTCTGCTGCAGTGGTAAGGGGCGTGGCCTCTTTGAGTGACAGGTAGGAGTTGCTACAGTTGTCTGCTAGATGTCACTTCAGCTAATTAATTCCCTGACCTTTAACCTCTTTGCCGTGTTTGTGCTGTTGGAGCCTTTTGGAGATTTGTTCATGTAAATATCAGACTGTTTAACTTTTAAAACCTAGCCAGAAATTACCATATTTGGAGAAGTGGGAGGAGCTGGAGCTGAAGCTGGAGTGGGCACCCCACCCACTTCTCTTGATATCATAAATTCTGGTTCAAGAAAACCAACATGGTGACTGCAAAATATTAGATGGTTTGTGTGCAACCCCACAATGTTTGCACAAATGTATTTACAGGTTGGTACACACTGTGTGTGTGAGTGTGTGTTTACAGCGGTGGTTAAGAGGAGCTGACAGCTGTTGCGTTGTGGGGTGGTCATCACACAGCGGGGGGGCTGCAGGGGGTTGACACCCGTCCCATTGACCACCCTCAGGGAGCCCGGCTCTATTGTACAGCCTACCCACATCGCACATTCCTGGGCTGAACCATGCCGTGTTGCCCTTCCCCTCCGCTACACACACACACTAAATAGCTCCAATGCAACATCATACACAACACCCCCCATGCACACACACACACTCACACTAGCCAGAATGCTAACACACAGACTGAATAAAATCAACACCATGAAGTTATAGAACTAAACCAAATCAGAGTCAGCGGAGTGACCAGCTGACGCACACTCACGTCTTATTATTATGTTTTATCTGGAGTACAAAACTTTAGAGATTTATTCTGACACTCCACCCCCAGCTTTGATGGTGACCTTGAGGACTGATGGTGACCCTGAGGACTGATGGTGAGAGGACTGATGGTGACCCTGAGGACTGATGGTGACCCTGAGGACCGATGGTGACCCTGAGGACTGATGGTGAGAGGACTGATGGTGACCCTGAGGACTGATGGTGACCCTGAGGACTGATGGTGAACCTGATGACTGATGGTGACCCTAAGGTCTGATGGTGACCCTGAGGACTGATGGTGACCCTGAAGACTGATGGTGACCCTGAGGTCTGGTGGTGACCCTGAGGACTGATGGTGACCCTGAGGTCTGATGGTGAGAGGACTGATGGTGACCCTGAGGACTGATTGTGACCCTGAGGACTGATGGTGAGAGGACTGATGGTGACCCTGAGGACTGATGGTGACCCTGAGGTCTGATGGTGAGAGGACTGATGGTGACCCTGAGGACTGATGGTGATCCTGGGGACTGATGGTGAGAGGACTGATGGTGACCCTGAGGACTGATGGTGACCCTGAGGTCTGATGGTGACCCTGAGGACTGATGGTGAGAGGACTGATGGTGACCCTGAGGACTGATGGTGATCCTGGGGACTGATGGTGAGAGGACTGATGGTGACCCTGAGGACTGATGGTGAGAGGACTGATGGTGACCCTGAGGTCTGATGGTGACCCTGAGGTCTGATGGTGGCCCTGAGGACTGATGGTGACCCTGAGGACCGATGGTGACCCTGAGGACTGATGGTGAGAGGACTGATGGTGACCCTGAGGACTGATGGTGACCCTGAGGACTGATGGTGAACCTGATGACTGATGGTGACCCTAAGGTCTGATGGTGACCCTGAGGACTGATGGTGACCCTGAAGACTGATGGTGACCCTGAGGTCTGGTGGTGACCCTGAGGACTGATGGTGACCCTGAGGTCTGATGGTGAGAGGACTGATGGTGACCCTGAGGACTGATGGTGACCCTGAGGTCTGATGGTGAGAGGACTGATGGTGACCCTGAGGACTGATGGTGACCCTGAGGACTGATTGTGACCCTGAGGACTGATGGTGAGAGGACTGATGGTGACCCTGAGGACTGATGGTGACCCTGAGGTCTGATGGTGAGAGGACTGATGGTGACCCTGAGGACTGATGGTGATCCTGGGGACTGATGGTGAGAGGACTGATGGTGACCCTGAGGACTGATGGTGACCCTGAGGTCTGATGGTGACCCTGAGGACTGATGGTGAGAGGACTGATGGTGACCCTGAGGACTGATGGTGATCCTGGGGACTGATGGTGAGAGGACTGATGGTGACCCTGAGGACTGATGGTGAGAGGACTGATGGTGACCCTGAGGTCTGATGGTGACCCTGAGGTCTGATGGTGGCCCTGAGGACTGATGGTGACCCTGAGGACTGATGGGGGGACTGTAAAGGAGTCGTAACTGATAATCAATAACTTCCTGTTGCCAGAAGGTGGCTTTGAGAGTTTGTTGAAAATGTAAGTACAGTTGTGTTTCGAGTGGGATTGTTGATGAACAGATAAAATGTATTGCAGATGTGATTATAAACAGCTGATTGACAACCTCTACAGCGTTGCTGCTCGAGCCGTAAATAAAGCATGAACAAACATCAGTGTTTGAGGAGCTACACCAACAATGCCCTTTGGGTTCTGTACACCAAACCAACAACTTTTATTCAATTAGGTCTCTTCTAGCTCTACAGCAAATCTGAAGTTTATTGGATGAACCCCGGAACAGGAGTTGAGCTCACATGGACCTCTGGAAAACTGAGCCTGTCTTTAGTCTGTGTCCTGAACTGAGCGGGACTTTAGTCTGTGTCCTGAACTGAGCGGGTCTTTAGTCTGTGTCCTGGCTGAGAGTGTCTTTAGTTCGGATGAAAGAGCTTCCACATTCCTTTCCTCTGGGGTCAGAGGTCAGCCTGCATGCTGAGTGACTGTTTTTAACCCTTTACTTCCTGCACACACTGAGCTTCATGTGAGCTTGCTGTCAGTCTTATTCTTCTCTCATTTTGGGACTGAATGTGTTGAAGTGGTCCACAGGGTTCTGAATCCGAGCAGACGAGGCTCTGTGATGGACAGAACAGGACTAAACAGCTCTACTAAACGAAACCAACAAACTAAAAATAGAAAATGAGTTCACCGTCCGGAGCTTAGGTGACAACAGCCGCTCTCATGATGAGCGGGGGATGGGCGTGCTGCACAAACATTTACACTTAAACATATTAAATATTAACATTATTTAAAATTAGATGATTTTCATTGGTCCAGGTTCATGTGCCTTTAAGAACAGCTCTACATGTATTCTATCATTCTGCTTTAAAAAAATACATTTTATCACCTTTTATATGTTTTTAAATAAAGTGATAAAAAACCAGGATGTAATAATGAGGGAAGTGACGACTCAAATCATCTGTTTAAAGACTGGTTAGGTTACAGAACGGGTGTGTGTGTGTGTGTGTGTGTGTGTGTGTGTGTGTGTGTGTTTGTGTGTGTGTGTGTTTCTGTGTGCGTGTTTGTGTGTGTTTGTGTGAGTGTGTGTGTGTGTGTGGGTATCTAAATTAAATACTCTGAGTTATATTCAGGTATTTGTGAATTAGAGACAATCTCTACAGCTTACACAGTCTGAGGAGTTCAAAAAGACGGTAAGAAGCTGTGAACACAGATTTGAGTTTAGAGACTCTGAAGAGATTCATCATAAAACCTGGAGAAGAAACAGCTCTCAATCCCCCTCTCCTCCTCCCCCCTGCTCCTCCTTCTCCCCCAGGTTTCAGTTCCTCTCCTGTTCCTGCTTTGTGACCCGAGGTGAGGTCTTACACATAGAGAGGGGAGAAGGGGGAGGGGAAGAGTCCCTCGCTCTGCTGTGCCAAACCCTAACCAGTCCCCACAGTTAGCCCCGCTGAGCCGGGATGTGGCCATAAAACCAGATCGGCTCCTAAAGATAGGCCTGTCTGTGGTTGGGGGGGGGGGGGGGGGGGGGGGGGGTCGCTAATCTAACTGTCACCCAGAGATGACTGAGAGGAAACATCTTAAGGGCGCGGTCACACTGGTCATCTGTAACGTGCCATCGTACCTGATTGGTAATTTTATTGATTTATTTAAATGCATAAACTCAAACGCGCGCGCACACACACACACACACACACACACATACACACACACAGACACACACACACACAGAACACACAGAACACACAGAACACACAGAACACACACACATACACACAGACGCACACACACACACTGCTGGCAGAGCGTTATCAAAATGTTGACATAAAACACATGGTCAGACTGACTGTAAGGTGTGTGTATGTGTGTGTTGAGTGTGTGTGTGTGTGTGTGTGTGTGTGTGTGTGTGTGTGTGTTCTGGGGAAAGCCCTTCTGGCGGGGAGTCCTGGCCGTCACACGGAGCTCCACAGAAGCCAGAGATGTGGGCGCCGTGCCAACAGGCTCCAAGCCAACCGCCCTCCTCCCCCTCCCTCTCTCTCTTAAAGAGCAGGGCGATCAAACATGAATACTTTAAAACCTCCTGACACTCGCTTCACCTCACCTCATCATATTTACTGTCAGAGACAGAGAGCAGCCCCACGTCGACTCTGTTCATGACATCACAACACGACACCATGACATCACAACATGACACCATGACATGACAACATGACATCATGACATGACAACATAACATCATGACATCACAACATGACATCATGACATCACATGACACCATGACATCACAACATGACACCATGACATGACAACATGACATCATGACATCACAACATCACATGACATCACAACAAGACACCATGACATCACAACATGACACCATGACATCACAACATGACATCACAACATGACATGACATCACAACAAGACACCATGACATCACAACATGACACCATGACATCACAACATGAAATCACACCATGACATCACAACGTGACATCACAACACGACACCATGACATCACAACATGACACCACAACATGACATTACAACATGACACCATGACACTATGACATCACAACATGACATCACGACATGACATCACAACAAGACACCATGACATCACAACATGACACCATGACATCACAACATGACACCATGACATCACAGCATGACACCATGACACCACGACATGACAACATGACACCACAACATGTCAACATGACATGACAACATGACACCATGACATCACAGCTTGACACCATGACATGACAACATGACACCATGACATCACAACATGACACCATGACGTCACAGCATGACACCATGACACCACGACATGACAACATGACACCACAACATGACAACATGACACAATCACAACATGTCAACATGACATCACAACATGACGCCATGACATCACAGCATGACACCATGACATCACAACATGACATGACAACATGACATGACAACATGACAACATGACACCATGACATGACAACATGATAACATGACAACATGATAACATCACACCACAACATGACATTACAACATGACACCATGACACTATGACATCACAGCATGACATCACAACATGACATCACAACAAGACACCATGACATCACAACATGACACCATGACATCACAACATGACACCATGACATCACAGCATGACACCATGACACCACGACATGACAACATGACACCACAACATGACACAATCACAACATGTCAACATGACATGACAACATGACACCATGACATCACAGCATGACACCATGACATCACAACATGACACCATGACATCACAACATGACACCATGACATCACAGCATGACACCATGACACCACGACACGACAACATGACAACATGACACCACAACATGACAACATGACACAATCACAACATGTCAACATGACATCACAGCATGACACCATGACATGACAACATGACATGACAACATGACATCATGACATGACACCATGACATGACAACATGATAACATGACAACATGATAACATGACAACATGACAACATGGCACCATGACATCACAACATGACACCATGACATCACAACATGACATGACAACATGACACCATGACATGACACCATGACAACATGACACCATGACAAGACAACATGACACCATGACACAATCACAACATGTCAACATGACATCACAGCATGACACCATGACACCATGACACCACAACATGACACCATGACATGACACCATGACAACATGACAACATGACACCACGACATGACAACATGACACCATGACACAATCACAACATGTCAACATGACATCACAACATGACACCATGACAACATGACACCATGACATCACAACATGACATCACAACATGACACCATGACATGACACATGACAACATGACACCATGACACCACGACATGACAACATGACACCATGACACAATCACATGTCAACATGACATCACAACATGACACCATGACATCACAGCATCACAACATGACAACATGACATCACAACATCACAGCATGACACCACGACATCACAACATGACACCATGACATCACAACATGACACCACAACATGACATTACAACATGACACCATGACACTATGACATCACAACATGACATGACATCACAACAAGACACCATGACATCACAACATGACACCATGACATCACAACATGACACCACGACATCACAACATGACACCATGACATGACACCATGACATCACAACATGACACCACAACATGACATTACAACATGACAACATGACACTATGACATCACAACATGACATGACAACAAGACACCATGACATCACAACATGACACCATGACATCACAGCATGACACCATGACACCACGACATGACAACATGACACCACAACATGACACCATGACACAATCACAACATGTCAACATGACGCCATGACATCACAGCATGACACCATGACATGACAACATGACATGACAACATGACATCATGACATCATGACATGACAACATGACACCATGACATGACAACATGACACCATGACATGACAACATGACACCATGACAACATGACATCATGATATGACAACATGACACCATGACATGACAACATGACATCATGACATGACAACATGACACCATGACATGACAACATGACACCATGACATGACAACATGACAACATGATAACATGACAACATGACACCATGCCACCATGACATCACAACATGATACCATGACATCACAATACGATACAATCGATGAATGAAACCAGAGTGAAAATAGTTAGTGTTTATTAATCCGTCATGTCCATCCAATCAGAGGTCTCGTCTGGCATTCTAACCTCAGACATTACATCATCACTCTGTGTGGTGCAGAGTACAACTCATCGCCTCAAACACTCAGAGTTTGATTATTTCTGTCTGTAGCCCCAGCAGTCTGTGCTTTGATTCGCTCGTTCGGCCGCCAGGATGCATACACTTTTGTTTCTGCCAACAACTCTCTTTCTCTCTCTCTCTCTGTCTCTCTCTCGCTCTCTCTCCGTCTCGCTCTCTCTCTCTGTCCGGTCAGCAACAAACAATCTCTAAGTCTGGCAACGTCAGCTCAGCTTAAAACAACAGGCATTGTTCGAGCAGCTTTTGTTTCCAGAAATCTACAGGTTTCAACACATCGCACACACAACCAGACACACACACACACTTTCTCTCCTTACAGCACCCCCCCCCTCACACACACACACCTAATTTGCTGCTAACTCTGTTTCAGTTTGCCTCTCTCTCCGTCCACTATGTCTACTTTCAAAGAACGTTCACCTAATGGAGGGGAAAGGAGGGAAGCAGTGTGTGTGTGTGTGTGTGTGTGTGTGTGTTTAAGGTAGAGCGACTTGTAAAAATAACATTCTTGCATAAACAGAGCCTTGAGAAACGGGCAGTGGGCAGCCCACATTCCAGGAATTTTTCTGAAACTTGATCACGTTTGGAGTATCGGAGGCTGCAGGCTGCACGCACCTTCAGAGAGATGACAGCCGTATGGGGGGGGGGGGGGGGGGGGTTAGGGTTAGCCCTGAAAGGGGAGAAGTTGTTCATGCAGGTTACCTGTCACAGGTGAGTCTGTACACCAAAGCAGAGTCTGAACATGTTTCCTGCCTCCAGTCGGTTATGATCTTCAGTAATTCACTCTTTGGGATTATACTAAGGCTGATTATGATGTGTGTGAGCCTGAGGTCAAACACAACCTGAACTCTGAGAGAGAGGAGGAAGAGGAAGAGGAGGAGGAAGAAGAGGAGGAGGAGGAGGAGGAGGTCAAACACAACCTGAACTCTGAAAGAGAGGAGGAAGAGGAAGAGGAGGAGGAGGAGGAGGTCAAACACATCCTGAACTCTGAGAGAAAAGAGACAAACACATTTTGCGGTCTAAAATGCACAAATACGTGGGCACGTAACATCCCTCTCTTGGATCAAATTGTTGTTTTAAATTTTTTAAGATGACAAACTTCTGCACAACATCACAATACGTCTCTCTCTCTCTCACACACACACACACACACACACACACACACACACACACACACACACACACACACACACACACACACACACACACACACACACACACACACACACACACACTGAATTACTGAAAGTCACTTGTTGGCAAAATGAAATCATCGAACCAAAGCAGCAGCAGAGAGAAGAAGAGGAGAACCATGACGAGAGCCGATTGGCCAGTTCATACTGGGATGGGGGTGGGGGGTAGTCAAACAGTGGGAGGGGGGGGGGGGGGGGGGGGGGGGGGGGGGGCGGCAACGTCACGTGACCGGTCCAGCAGAGAGTGTTATAATAGCCCCCTCTCGGAGCGGAGAGGCAGAGGCTGGACGAGAACCAAAACCCCTCCACCACACACAGGCCGCCATTGTTGGCTATTCACCGCTCTCCATCTCAGGCCACTTTATCATTCAATTAGGACAGACACACACACACACACACACACACACACACATGCACACACACACACACACACACACACAGGCCTTCAATCACATCAAAAAACGCAGCCCTGAGGGGACTCACACTCCAAACTCAACTTCATTTCTACTTGTTGTTGTTCAGAGGAGAGAGGGGGAGAGAGAGGGGAGGAGAGAGGAGGAGAGAGGAGGGGGGAGGGGGAGGAGGAGGGGGGGAGCTCCTCAGCTGGTGGTGGGGAGGGGGTTTGGTGCCTTGCTCAAGGGCACCTCGGCAGTGCTCAGGAAGTGATCTGGCATCTCTCCAGCTACCAGACCAACTTCCAGATTTGGTCCGCGCCGGGACTTGAACCGGCGACCCTCCGGTTCTCAACAAAAGTCCCTACAGACTGAGCTACTGCCGCCCCCAAAGTTGAAGTTGAAGTATGAAGTTGAAGGATGGGGGAGGGGGGCTTGAAATTGGGAGGGACGGGTGAGGAAGAAGAGGAGAATTCAAAGCTAAGAGGAGACAATAGCTCAGAGGAGGACACACTTGAGGAAATAATGAGTAGGAGAGGAGGGGAGGAAAACACAGCAAGAAGGAGGGGGGGGGAGGGGGGTGTAGAAAAACAAGTGAGAGAGGAATCGAACAGGTGAGGATAGACAGGAAGAGTGAGAGTGTCCTGATGTCCATCATCTTCATATTTAATAACTCTTTATATAAACAATAGCTGACCAATGAGAGGAGAGGATGTTCAGCTGATCAGGGAAACAGTGACGTCACTTTGAGTCAGTTCAAGTAAAGATGGCTGACCTGCTCGGAGGACGTTCCCACTGCTGAACACAGACTGCAGAATGTTTCTGACGGCGTTTATCTGTTTGAATCATTAAAAACATCATGAGAGGAGCCTGTTGATCACAAAGCAGTAACCTGATTGGCTGCTCGCTCAGGTGAAGGAGGAGGAGGAGGAGGAGGAAGAGGAAGAGGAGGAGGAAGAGGAAGAGGAGGAGGAAGAAGAGGAAGAAGAGGAAGAAGAGGAGGGGGGATGTTTGTATGTGTGTGTGTGTGTGTGTGTGTGTGTGTGTGTGTGTGTATGTGTGTGTGTGTGTGTGTGTGTGTGTGTGTGTGTGTATGTGTGTATGTCTGTGTGTGTATGTGTGTTTATGTGTGTTTATGTGTGTGTGTGTGTGTGTGTGTGAACCCTGGCTGCTGGTTGGTTGATGGATGGAGGCTCTTCCCAGAAAAAGCTTGAGCAGGAAAAGTGGCAGTATGTGGTTGAAGCATGTCGCATCCTCTTACTATTTCAGTGCAGTGCGCTGCTCCGAAACGCCACAACACACACATGCACTCACACACAGACACAAACACACACTAAACAAATGTTTAGAGGAAAAAATGAATTTCAAAATAAGATTCAAACTTTGTCTTTCAAAATGAAATACAAACCAGTAAGATTTATGATCCAGATCAAAGAATATCTCACTGCAGCTTCATTTAGTGTCGTTTAGGCGCTCACATCAGGCAGTCCGTACCGTGTCTGAGCACGGTTCCCCCCAAAAGTCTAGATCCTTTGAGCAGTGTGAGCACGCTTCCCCCCTAAAGTCCAGATCCTTTGAGCAGTGTGAGCACGCTTCCCCCCTAAAGTCCAAATCCTTTGAGCAGTGTGAGCACGCTTCCCCCCTAAAGTCCAGATCCTATGAGCAGTGTGAGCACTCCGTACAGTTTCTCAGGTCTTCAGCACGGTACAGTTCATGCTCAAAACACTGGAACACAACGCTGACAGCCTTCATTCAGGAGAAACCCCAGAGTCAACAAACAGTCAGTAAAACAACAAACAGTCAGTAATTTATGTTTGAGCTGGAGTCAAAAATAAACAAACTTTCAGAGGATGATGATGATACTGCAGGGTCTCCAACAGGTAGCCAGGGGGCTACAGGCAACCAGGGGGCTACAGGCAGCCAGGGGGCTACAGGCAGCCAGGGGGCTACAGGTAAAGTAGTGTGTAGATGATTGATGATTAGGCTTATTGAAATTTCACACGTAAACAAACAGAAGCTTCATTCAGCTGATGTGTAAATAAATGTAAGAAAGGCTGGAGACCCTCTGTGAGTCAGATCTCACAACACAGATAAACAAATGTGCGTGTGTGTATGTGTGTGTGTGTGTGCGCGCGTGCGCTCGTGTGTGTGTGTGTGTGTGTGTGACATACGTGTTCAGTTCTCAGGCTCTCAGCTCATCCTGACAAAATAACAAACTGAACATTCTCTCTGCCGATCTTAAGCGACAAACATCTTTTCTAGTATGAACCCAGTGTCCCTTTCTCCCTCACCCATCCCCCCTCCTCCTCCCTCCCCCTCCTCCCTCACCCCCCATGCCTGTTTCTAGAAGGTGAAGAAGTACAAAGAGAGGGATCAGAGCTTTTCCGATTCTTCTCTGGTTATTAACTACCATTTGTCCGCTCAGAGGCCTGTCCCCCCCATTAACCCAACTGATGCTCTTTTCTCATGGAAATCAGCCTGCTGTCGCCGCTGCCCACAGAGGTGCAAGGCATTGTGGGGGATTTTCAGAGATTTTTCGGACCTCCCTGCGGCTCAAAAACAGCTCCCTCTCTCCCCCTCACAAACACACAAGCGCACACCAGGAGCTCACATGCACGCGCACACACACACCCTCTGACACACAGGCGTGTGTGTGTGTGTGTGCCCACTCTCACAAAGGCAAACATGAAACGTGCTGCCTGCGACCACACGGACCGGAGCACAAATAAGAAACGCAGAGACGGTAATGAGAAGAAGCTGCTCCGAGCGGGGAGCAGACGAGAAATCATCAGGAGGTCACGGCTCAGAAGAACAACCTGAAGCTCTTCACAACCAATCCCTGCACAGAAGAAACCTTTTTGAAGTGTTCAGCCCTCAGTGTTTATCTTCTGATGCTTGTGTGAACATCATTCTCACTGTCAGGTCCGCTCGTCATACATACCTGTTTGTTACCACGGCAACAAACATTAAAGTCTCCACACCTGTTGTCAGAGTGACTAGCTGTGTGCAGCTCTCAGTCGGTGTGTTGGAAGCTTTGGTTCTCTCATTTGTAACGTCTTAAACGGCGTGCTGACCTCAGACCCTTGCAGCGTCTCTCTCTCTCTCGTGTTTCAGTGAGCGAGCAGCAAACATCAACACATGGGTCGGGACTTGCAGAGCGGCTGGCACAAACAAAGGCTTTGTCTCGTGACCAACTCACTTCCATTTCCTTATTATGTAGCTGCAGGCTGTGATGGAACGAGCCACTGTCAGAGCTGCTGCTGGAGGGGAAAGCCACCGCCGTACGCAGCTCCCTCTGTGACACACACACACTCTACCTGCTGCCTGGTTAGTTACCTCTATAGATATCACTGTGTCTGTGCAGAGCCTGCACCTCATCCAGAGCACATTACAGAGCTGACACATACATTTATAAACCAATCAGCTGTTAAAGGGGACATAAAATAAACAAACATAAAATCCACTTCTACAGTGTTTTTGAACATATATTTAGGTAACCTGAGTGTCTACTGACCCACAAAATGTGAAATAAACCCATCCAGTCCTTTGTTTGTGGTCTGCGGCACAGAGAAAAATGCTCTGTTTCTAATGTGCTCTCCTTGTGATGTCACAGTGGGATTCTGGTAAAAAAAAAAAAAAATCCCCTCCCCTCCCCTGGTATCTCCACCCCTGGACTCCACCCCCAGACTAGAACAAAACTTTTGAACAGGTCTGCCATTTTTATTCTCACTACAGAGGAGTGATATCTAGTGGGAAAACTCAGGGGGGGTGTCATTGCATTTAAAGAGACACACCAAAACGGAGCATTCTGAGAGAGCTGGTTTATACAGGGTCACAAACCTCCTCTGGTGCTTGATTCATGTTATATTTTGATCAAAGCACAGCACAGATGTTTCATTTAGACTACAGGGGACTGTTTGAAAAGGTGGAGGAGGGGGAGAATATGTCCTCTTTAAAGTCAACACATTAAACAAACATGGATCCACCAGAACACTTTTATAATGAAGAATAAACACCGGTACACTTTCCATATTTTTCTGCAGACTTCAAACAAGTTCAACCTGTTCGAGCCAAAACACGATTCATCAGCTCATCGATAATTTAACTAACGACTAACGTGTAACGACCACAATGACACAAACATCAAAGAGAATCATGATGTAATCGGTCAGGACGGGACAGAGAGAGGAGAATGACAGGCTGGAAAGGAGGCACAGGTCAGATTTAAACCCTGGCTGCCCGCTTAGAGGAGGGCTAACCACTAGGCTACCAGCGACCCGGAACAAAGTTTAGGGCTAAAACACAAATTCAGAGTTTCTTTAAAGTCCACATAAAATCAGAATATTCCACTTCAGACCATATCCATACCTGTTGGTTAAGTCAGTGTGTAGTCTCAGTGTACTTTGTGTGTAGTCTGTGTGTAGTCTGAGTGTACTTTGTGTGTAGTCTGTGTGTAGTTTGTGTGTGTTTGTGTAGTCTGAGTGTACTTTGTGTGTAGTCTGAGTGTAGTTTGTGTGTAGTCTGTGTGTAGTTTGTGTAGTCTGAGTGTACTTTGTGTGTAGTCTGAGTGTACTTTGTGTGTAGTCTGAGTGTAGTCTGTGTGTACTTTGTGTGTAGTCTGAGTGTAGTCTGTGTAGTCTGAGTGTACTTTGTGTGTAGTCTGTGTGTACTTTGTGTGTAGTCTGAGTGTAATCTGTGTAGTCTGAGTGTAGTCTGTGTGTACTTTGTGTGTAGTCTGAGTGTAGTCTGAGTGTACTTTGTGTGTAGTCTGTATGTACTTTGTGTGTAGTCTGAGTGTAGTCTGAGTGTAGTCTGTGTGTAGTTTGTGTAGTCTGAGTGTATTTGTGTGTAGTCTGGGTGTAATCTGAGTGTACGTTGTGTGTAGTCTGAGTGTAGTCTGTGTGTACTGTGTGTGTAGTCTGAGTGTAGTTTGTGTGTAGTCTGTGTGTAGTTTGTGTAGTCTGAGTTTACTTTGTGTGTAATCTGTGTGTAGTCTGAGTGTACTTTGTGTGTAGTCTGTGTGTAGTCTGAGCGTACTTTGTGTGTAGTCTGTGTGTAGTTTGTTTAGTCTGAGTGTACTTTGTGTGTAGTCTGAGTGTAGTCTGTGTGTACTTTGTGTGTAGTCTGAGTGTAATTTGTGTGTAGTCTGAGTGTAGTCTGTGTGTAGTCTGAGTGTAGTCTGAGTGTAATCTGTGTGTAGTCTGAGTGTAGTTTGTGTGTAGTCTGAGTGTACTTTGTGTGTAGTCTGTGTGTACTTTGTGTGTAGTCTGAGTGTAGTCTGAGTGTACTGTGTGTACTGTGTGTAGTCTGTGTGTAGTTTGTGTAGTCTGAGTGTACTTTGTGTGTAGTCTGGGTGTAGTCTGTGTGTACTTTGTGTGTAGTCTGTGTGTAGTTTGTGTGTAGTCTGTGTGTAGTTTGTGTAGTCTGAGTTTACTTTGTGTGTAATCTGTGTGTAGTCTGAGTGTACTTTGTGTGTAGTCTGTGTGTAGTCTGAGTGTACTTTGTGTGTAGTCTGTGTGTAGTTTGTTTAGACTGAGTGTACTTTGTGTGTAGTCTGAGTGTAGTCTGTGTGTACTTTGTGTGTAGTCTGAGTGTAGTCTGTGTGTACTTTGTGTGTAGTCTGAGTGTCCTTTGTGTGTAGTCTGAGTGTAGTCTGTGTGTACTTTGTGTGTAGTCTGAGTGTCCTTCGTGTGTAGTCTGAGTGTACTTTGTGTGTAGTCTGAGTGTAGTCTGTGTACTTTGTGTGTAGTCTGAGTGTAATTTGTGTGTAGTCTGAGTGTAGTCTGTGTGTAGTCTGAGTGTAGTCTGAGTGTAATCTGTGTGTAGTGTAATCTGTGTGTAGTCTGAGTGTAGTCTGTGTGTAGTCTGAGTGTACTTTGTGTGTAGTCTGTGTGTACTTTGTGTGTAGTCTGAGTGTACTGTGTGTAGTCTGTGTGTAGTTTGTGTAGTCTGAGTGTACTTTGTGTGTAGTCTGGGTGTAGTCTGTGTGTACTTTGTGTGTAGTCTGAGTGTAGTTTGTGTGTAGTCTGTGTGTAGTTTGTGTAGTCTGAGTTTACTTTGTGTGTAATCTGTGTGTAGTCTGAGTGTACTTTGTCTGTAGTCTGTGTGTAGTCTGAGTGTACTTTGTGTGTAGTCTGTGTGTAGTTTGTTTAGTCTGAGTGTACTTTGTGTGTAGTCTGTGTGTACTTTGTGTGTAGTCTGAGTGTACTTTGTGTGTCATCTGAGTGTAGTCTGTGTGTACTTTGTGTGTAGTCTGAGTGTAGTCTGTGTACTTTGTGTGTAGTCTGAGTGTCCTTTGTGTGTAGTCTGAGTGTAGTCTGAGTGTACTTTGTGTGTAGTCTGAGTGTAGTCTGTGTGTAGTCTGAGTGTAATCTGTGTGTAGTGTAATCTGTGTGTAGTCTGAGTGTAGTCTGTGTGTAGTCTGAGTGTACTTTGTGTGTAGTCTGTGTGTACTCTGAGTGTAGTCTGAGTGTACTGTGTGTAGTCTGAGTGTAGACTGAGTGTACTTTGTGTGTAGTCTAAGTGTAGTCTGTGTGTACTTTGTGTGTAGTCTGAGTGTAGTCTGTGTGTAGTCTGAGTGTAATCTGTGTGTAGTCTGTGTGTAATCTGAGTGTAATCTGTGTGTAGTCCGTGTGTAGTCTGTGTGTAGTCTGAGTGTATTCTAAGTGTAGTCTGTGTGTAGTCTGTGTGTACTTTGTGTAGTCTGTGTATTCTAAGTGTAGTCTGTGTGTACTTTGTGTAGTCTGTGTGTAGTCTACATGTACTTTGTGTGTACTTTGTGTGTAGTTTGTGTAGTCTGAGTGTACTTTGTGTGTAGTCTGAGTGTAGTCTTTGTGTACTTTGTGTGTAGTCTGGATGTAATGTGTGTGTAGTCTGAGTGTAGTCTGAGTGTACTTTGTGTGTAGTCTGAGTGTATTCTAAGTGTAGTGTGTGTGTGTACTTTGTGTAGTCTGTGTGTACTTTGTGTAGTCTCAGTGTACTTTGTGTGTAGTCTGGGTGTCGTCTGTGTAATCTGTGTGTAGTCTGAGTGTACTTTGTGTGTAGTCTGGTGTAGTCTGAGTGTAGTCTGTGTGTAGTCTGTGTGTAGTCTGAGTGTAGTCTGGGTGTACTTTGTGTGTAGTCTGAGTGTACTTTGTGTGTAGTCTGGGTGTAGTCTGAGTGTAGTCTGAGTGTACTGTGTGTAGTCTGTGTGTAGTTTGTGTAGTCTGAGTGTACTTTGTGTGTAGTTTGTGTGTAGTCTGTGTGTACTTTGTGTGTAGTCTGTGTGTACTTTGTGTAGTCTGTGTGTACTGTGTGTAGTCTGTACTTTGTGTAGTGTGTGTAGTCTGTGTACTTTGTGTAATCTGAGTGTACTTTGTGTGTAGTCTGTGTGTAGTCTGTACTTTGTGTAGTATGTGTGTAGTCTGAGTGTACTTTGTGTGTAGTCTGTGTACTTTGTGTAGTATGTGTGTAGTCTGAGTGTACCTTGTGTGTAGTCTGTGTGTAGTCTGTGTACTTTGTGTAGTATGTGTGTAGTCTGTGTGTAGTTTGTGTGTAGTCCGAGTATAGTTTGTGTGTAGTCTGTGTGTAGTTTGTGTAGTCTGTGTGTAGTTTGTGTGTAGTCTGTGTGTAGTTTGTGTAGTCTGAGTGTAGTTTGTGTAGTCTGAGTGTAGTTTGTGTGTAGTCTGTGTATAGTCTGTGTGTAGTCTGTGTGTAGTCTGAGTGTAGTTTGTGTGTATTCTGAGTGTAGATTGTGTGTAGTTTGCGTGTAGTCTGCGTGTAGTTTGTGTGTAGGTTTGTGTGTAGTCTGTGTGTAGTTTGTGTAGTCTGTGTGTAGTTTGTGTGTAGTCTGTGTGTAGTTTGTGTAGTCTGAGTGTAGTTTGTGTAGTCTGAGTGTAGTTTGTGTGTAGTCTGTGTATAGTCTGTGTTTAGTCTGTGTATAGTCTGTGTTTAGTCTGTGTGTAGTCTGTGTGTATTCTGTGTGTAGTCTGAGTGTAGTTTGTGTGTAGTCTGAGTGTAGATTGTGTGTAGTTTGCGTGTAGTCTGCGTGTAGTTTGTGTTTAGTCTGTGTGTAGTCTGTGTGTAGTTTGCGTGTAGTCTGCGTGTAGTCTGCGTGTAGTTTGTGTGTAGTTTGTGTGTAGTCTGCGTGTAGTTTGTGTGTAGTTTGTGTGTAGGTTTGTGTAGTTAAAGTGTGCAGCAGAGATCAATAACAAGTGTACAAGCTACACCCCCACTCTCTGACCCCGACCCCCCCTCTCTGCTGGGGTTCTGGTTGTTATTTACGCGCTTCCAAGGAACCGCGCGCGTGCACACACACACACACACACACACACACACATGACATGAGGCTGCAGATAACCAGAGCACGAGCCACAAACAAACAGAAGAAAAAAAACTGTAAACATAAAAACACACTTTTTCTTCGTGCACACACTCACACACACACACTCACAAAACAAAAGTCACCGGATCAAGAGTTGCAGACAACATGAAAGTTGGCCAACGAGGGCCCTGCGGACACCGAGCAGCGGGTTGCCCAACTCGGCAGAGCCACTTTTTATCGAGCAAAGCGTCGCGAGGGAGGAGGCGATGCGTGAGAAGATTAAAGACCCGGATCCGTCCACGCTGCCGCACAAACACGCACAATTACGCAAAATTTGAGGGACAGTACCGACACGTTGATAACAAGTGTCACCGCGCGAACACACACACACATGAGGACGTGCAGCCACATTGTGGGCTCAGAGCGAGAGAGAAAAAAACGAGCCATTTACCCACCGAAAAGTTTCCAGCCCCGCATTAGTCCGCTTCACATGGAGTCCCGGTCCGCTTCCATCCCGGACCGGACCACTTTCCCGCCGCGGCACACCCCGGCCGCCGCCTCGCGCCGCTTCTCACCTCGATCGGTGCGTTTCGGATTTTTCCAGATTTTTTTCTCTAATTGTTGTGTTTTCGGGCCTGAGAGCGTCTGGCTCC
>NC_083626.1:11000294-11045294 GCF_963584025.1 Labrus mixtus | reverse complement strand
TCGTGTTCCAGCTTTCATGAGTTTCATGAGTTTCAAGAGTTACTAACATGTAGATCACGTGATGCATTGAAATAGAGGTTTAAAATAATGTGATAAACAAGCTGAAAGGAATATGTAACTCTGACCCCTAGTGTTTAAAATGGGTACTGCACTCTTAATTCAAAACATTGTAGAGAGCTTCTCCCCCCCCCCCCCCCCCCCCCCTCTAGAGTCCATGCTCACGCAGGTTGCCATGTGGTGGACACTGAAGCTTCAGTGTTTAGCAGTGTTGCAAAAGCTGCAGGTGATAGTTAGACTGAGACAGCATTTCCAGCATGGAGACCACCATCGACGGGACTCCAGCGCCCCCCGCAGGAACAGACGGGTGACCTCACTCAGGCTTCGTCCTTTAATATTTACGGTGTAAGGAGTGGACAGGAGGGACGGGGAGGTGATCACTCGGCTGAGACTGGGATACTGTGTGCTAATGCATGGGCTGCCAATGGTTGGTAAACATGTTGATAACACACAAAGAGAAATCCTCCTGCAAGTGGAGTCTCTTCTCAGAAGGTGAAACATTACAGCTGACTGTTAGAACACTTCTTCATCGCACTGGACTGTATGAGAGGACCTGAGGCGTCCACTTACATCCTGTTAATGACCTGTAGAGGGCATCAACGCGCCAAGGCTGCGTCTAGTCTGCCGAAAATATAAAAAGAAGAAGAAGACGAAGAAGACCCCGCACAATGGCTGCTAAAATTCTCACAGTGACATGTTTGCTCTCAGCTCTGCTCTTTGAGCCGTGTCGGACTTTAACGGAGGATTTCCGGTGGGATGAGAGCGGATACGTGCTGTACTGTCCGTGCATGGGTAACGACACTCACACACTTTATAAGGACAGCTAGTTAATGCTAAGTTAGAGGAGTTTAAACTAGGCTAGTTCAAAGCTAAGCTGTCACTGTGTCTTTAGACTGTCAGGACAAACTTTAATATAATGACAGTGCATGAAAACACGTGATGTGTTTCCATCATGTCTAAAATCAGTCAGTGCTTTCTGCCTTTAAGTGAACATGACGTCACAGAGACATCTCGTCAAATAAAATGATCATGTGTGCATGTAACACACAGACTACACACCATGTACACAAACTAGACGTAGACAGCTGTGTGTAAGCACACACAGGGATGTAGTGCAGGTACACACAGTTACACACAGGTAAACACTGTTACACACAGTTACACACAGGTAAACACTGTTACACACAGGTAAACAAAAGTACACACAGGGATGTAGTGCAGGTACACACAGTTACACACAGGTAAACACTGTTACACACAGTTACACACAGGTAAACACTTACACACAGGTACACACTGTTACACACAGGTATGTAGTGCAGGTACACACTGTTACACACAGGTACACACTGTTACACACAGGTAAACAAAAGTACACACTGTTACACACAGTTAAACAAAAGTACACACAGGTACACACTGTTACACACAGGTAAACAAAAGTACACACCGGTAAACAAAGATACACACTGGTAAACAAAGGTACACACAGGTAAACAAAGGTACACACAGGTAAACAAAGATACACACAGGTAAACAAAAGTACACACAGTTAAACAAAGATAGACACTGTTACACACAGGTACACACTGTTACACACAGGTAAACAAATGTACACAGGTAAACAAAGGTACACATATGTAAACAAAAGTACACAGGTAAACAAAGATACACACAGGTAAACAAAGGTACACATAGGTAAACAAAGATACACAAAGGTACACATATGTAAACAAAAGTACACAGGTAAACAAAGATACACACAGGTAAACAAAGGTACACATAGGTAAACAAAGATACACACAGGTAAACAAAGGTACACATATGTAAACAAAAGTACACAGGTAAACAAAGATACACACAGGTAAACAAAGGTACACATAGGTAAACACAGGTACACACTGTTACACACAGGTAAACAAAAGTACACAGGTAAACAAAGGTACACATATGTAAACAAAAGTACACAGGTAAACAAAGATACACACAGGTAAACAAAGGTACACATAGGTAAACAAAGATACACACAGGTAAACAAAGGTACACATATGTAAACAAGTACACAGGTAAACAAAGATACACACAGGTAAACAAAGGTACACATAGGTAAACACAGGTACACACTGTTACACACACGTAAACAAAGGTACAGACGGGTAGTATACACACTTGTTGTTCAGCCTCCAGAGGGTATAAACACGTCTAGTGAACAAGTGAAGGGATAAACCTCTCTAGTCCCTACTCTGTCTCTGATTGGCTAATAAGCACTGAGTAAATATACAACACTGTTTATAAACAGAGGACATTTACTCTGCACGACGGGACACTTGAATAACATTTGTGGGGAAATGAAGACATTACGACATCACTGAGTCCATGTACACACAAGCATGAAAATAAAGGTGTGTGCATGAACAAGATATTAAAGGGTTGAAAGAAAGCCATAATAAAAAGGTAAAAACAGGTACAAAGAAGGTTTAGATGAAAAGATGTTTAAGAAAGATTTAAAGAAGACAGTAAACAGGGGAGCTCTAAATGTTTTGGCTTCACACTCAGGCAGCTGTTTCTTCGTCCATCTTGTTATAAAATCTGTGGTTTCAAATGAAAAGTATAAAGTTCCTGCTGTCACTGTTCAGGTCGCTTCGGGAACCAGGCGGACCACTTCCTGGGATCTCTGGCCTTTGCTAAGATGTTGAACCGGACCCTGGCGGTCCCCCCCTGGATAGTGTACCGACATCACACACACCCGTACACCAATGTGAGTACACACTGAGGGGCGAGACTGATCCGGACTGTGACTGACACGCTGAGTCTGGGTAATCAGACATCAGTGTTACAGCAGCAGAGTAGATCATGCTTGGTTAGTTTATTGATGGGTCAAGTTTCACAGCATACATGATGACTGATCGTTATATGAAAAACGAAGTGTGTGAGCAGTTTGAGTTAACGGGCATGCACAGAAGCACAGCCGTGGAGTTAGTTCACCTAAACTGAATGCAGAAGTTGAACACGTTTGTTATAGCATCGGTTTTATTGCACTAGCGTCCAAACGTTGGTGTGATGAGTCTGTTGATTTGACAGTGACCCTCCTCTCCTCCATGCTCTCAATAATCCCTCATTGCTGACATCACTTTCTCTCCTCTGTACTGTTCAGGTCCACGTCCCGTACAGTGAGTTCTTCAAGTTGGAGGCACTGTCTACGTATCACCGTGTGGTCAGTCTGGAGGACTTCATGGAGAAGCTAGCTCCTCAACACTGGCCGTCAGGTCAGCGGAGGGCGTACTGCTTTGAGACTGCAGCTCAGCGGAGTGCAGACAAGAAGTCCTGCCCAATGAAGGTGACCGCACACAGCACATGAGTATCTGACTTACAATCAAAGGTCAGTCTTTTAGGACGCTGAATGTGAGTGAAGTGGGATGATGGTGAAATGCTGCCCCCTGCGCCATTTCGCAGAGCACCAACATGCTGCTGTTACTGTTTGACTGCTCTGACTGGACCCATGGTTCTGATTGATTCTCAGGATGGGAACCCGTTTGGACCGTTCTGGGACTACGTGGGTGTGGATTTTGACAAGTCTGTTTTGTTTGGAGGGATTTCTTTCAGTGCATATCAACAGCCTCAATGGATGAAGAAGTGAGTAATAATGTCGTCAGCCCTGCAGCGTTTACTAGAATCATGTCGAAGTTGCATCTTCTGGTATCATGACGACCCTCATCAGGAGAATGTGGAACACCCTGTCTGTACCTGAGTGTTGTGTGCCCCCCCTCCTCTTCTAACACTCAGCCTCTTGTCCTGCCCCCTCCTCTGTTGAACAGGTTCCCTCCCTCTGAGCACCCTGTCCTGGCCATGCCCGGAGCTCCGGCTCAGTTCCCTGTGATGGAGGAACACGTGGGTCTGCAGCGTCATGTGGTGTGGTCAGATAAGATGGTGGTGGAGGGGGAGGAGCATATCTCTAACCTGCTGATCAGACCGTATGTGAGCATCCACCTGAGGATCGGCAGTGACTGGGTGAGAAGTCTGAATGGATTTATTTTCCCTAAACGATGATGTTATTGTGAAAAATGATCGTCATCATCGCCTCACTCTACTTTGCTTTTCGTTTCCGTCTTGCAGCAAAACGCCTGTAAGATGTTGAAGAGCGGTGACACGGGTCCTCACTTCATGGCGTCTCCTCAGTGTGTTGGCTACAACAGACAGACCGCTCTGCCCCTCACCATGAACATGTGCCTCCCTGACCTCGCAGAGATCCGCAGAGCTGTGAAGCTGTGGGTGAAGAAGACCTCGGCCCGCTCCGTCTACATCGCCACCGACTCCGAGTCCCACAGCAGGGACATCGAGAAGCTCTTCAAGGGCAAGGTGGGTTTATAAACAGACTGTAACGCCTGCAGCAGGTAAACAGGCTGTAACGCCTGCAGCGGGTAAACAGACTGTAACGTCTGCAGCATGTAAACAGACTGTAACGTCTGCATGTAAATAGACTGTAACGTCTGCAGCGGGTAAACAGACTGTAACGTCTGCAGGTAAACAGACTGTAACGTCTGCAGCGGGTAAACAGACTGTAACGTCTGCATGTAAACAGACTGTAACGTCTGCAGCGGGTAAACAGACTGTAATGTCTGCAGGTAAACAGACTGTAACGTCTGCAGCGGGTAAACAGACTGTAACGTCTGCAGGTAAACAGACTGTAATGTCTGCAGGTAAACAGACTGTAATGTCTGCAGCAGATAAACAGACTGTAACGTCTGCAGCAGATAAACAGACTGTAATGTCTGCAGGTAAACAGACTGTAATGTCTGCAGCAGATAAACAGACTGTAACGTCTGCAGCAGATAAACAGACTGTAATGTCTGCAGGTAAACAGACTGTAATGTCTGCAGCAGATAAACAGACTGTAACGTCTGCAGCAGATAAACAGACTGTAATGTCTGCAGGTAAACAGACTGTAACGTCTGCAGCAGATAAACAGACTGTAATGTCTGCAGGTAAACAGACTGTAACGTCTGCAGCGGGTAAACAGACTGTAACGTCTGCAGCGGGTAAACAGACTGTAACGTCTGCAGCGGGTAAACAGACTGTAACGTCTGCAGGTAAACAGACTGTAACGTCTGCAGGTAAACAGACTGTAACGTCTGCAGCAAGTAAACAGACTGTAACGTCTGCAGGTAAACAAACTAACGTCTGCAGCAAGTAAACAGACTGTAACGTCTGCAGGTAAACAAACTAACGTCTGCAGCAAGTAAACAGACTGTAACGTCTGCAGGTAAACAAACTAACGTCTGCAGCAAGTAAACAGACTGTAACGTCTGCAGGTAAACAGACTAACGTCTGCAGCAGGTAAACAGACTAACGTCTGCAGCAGGTAAACAAACTGTAACGCCTGCAGCAGGTAAACAGACTAACATCTGCAGCAGGTAAACAGACTGTAATGTCTGCAGGTAAACAGGCTGTAACGTCTGCAGCGGGTAAACAGGCTGTAACATCTACAGCGGGTAAACAGGCTGTAACACCTGCAGCAGGTAAACAGGCTGTAACGCCTGCAGGTAAACAGGCTGTAACGTCTGCAGCAGGTAAACAGGCTGTAACGCCTGCAGGTAAACAGGCTGTAACGTCTGCAGCAGGTAAACAGGCTGTAACGCCTGCAGCAGGTAAACAGGCTGTAACGCCTGCAGCAGGTAAACAGACTGTAACGTCTGCAGGTAAACAGGCTGTAACGTCTGCAGCGGATAAACAGACTGTAACGTCTGCAGCGGGTAAACAGGCTATAACGTCTGCAGCGGGTAAACAGACTGTAACGTCTGCAGCGGATAAACAGACTGTAACGTCTGCAGCGGGTAAACAGGCTATAACGTCTGCAGCGGGTAAACAGGCTGTAATGTCTGCAGCGGGTAAACAGACTGTAACGTCTGCAGCGGGTAAACAGGCTATAACGTCTGCAGCGGGTAAACAGGCTGTAACGTCTGCAGCGGGTAAACAGACTGTAATGCCTTTAGCAGGTAAACAGACTGTAACGTCTGCAGCAGGTAAACCGGCTGTAACGTCTGCAGCGGGTAAACAGGCTGTAACGTCTGCAGCAGGTAAACAGACTGTAACGTCTGCAGGTAAACAGACTGTAATGCCTTTAGCAGGTAAACAGACTGTAACGTCTGCAGCAGGTAAACAGGCTTCTGAGCAGAAGCCCTTCTTCAGCGTTTATCAGGTTCATGTTCACAGTCTTACAGAGGTAGGCCTTATTATTCTACATATTCATAACAGTTACCAGGCATTGCCAGCAGGGGGAGACTTCACCTCACAACTCTGTCACAGAGACAAACATGTTGCAAACGTTACAGCCTGTTTATGGTGACTGGGGGAGGCAATCTACAGGAGCAATTGTAAAACTGTTTATGCTCATGAGTCATTTTTTAGACTCCAAAGATATTCAAAGGTGAATTACAAACTTGTATGACTGCAGCACAGTTTGAAGAACAGGTTCAGTCACCTGTACTGAACCTGCTGTTTGATTTGTTGTTTCTTTTCTGCTCTTCAGGTGAAGGTGGTGACTCTGCAGCCCGACTCGGCTCAGATGGATCTGTACATCTTAGGTCGAGCGGATCACTTCATCGGAAACTGTGTCTCCTCGTTTTCTGCCTTCGTGAAGAGAGAGCGCGACGTGCACGGCCTCCCATCCTCCTTCTTTGGCATGGACAAGCCTGGAAGAGTGAACCCTAACGACGAGCTCTGAGCATGGGGTGGAAAGGTCGTCCTCTGGGCGCTCACTCTGCAGGATGGTCACAGATGTTTACTTTGTGAAGGACTGCCTTTTTTTAGACTGACTTTAGTCCTTCAGAAAGCTCAGAGGGCCTATGTGACTGGATGGAGCAGGTCTTTAGTGAAATATACTTGAAAAGTTGATATGGACTCTGCTGCTGCCTAGAAACATGATTTTTATCTTTCTGCTTAAGAATTCTGATGTTTCCTCTTCCATCTCCTTTGTTCACCACAACCAGAAAAAGATCTGGTATTTCTTAATCTGCTGCTGTACTCTGTATCTACGACCATGTTACTGGGACCTGTGGTGCCCTCAGTGAACCCTGAAAACCCCTGATCATGTTCTCCTCCCCTCCACGTCTCTCCATCCTCCCTGCCCTCCATTCCTCCGAGCGCTCAGTAACTGATCCTCCTGCAGGACTAATTATAGGGAGGAAAGAAGGAGACGCTGATTCTACAGGGACCAAAACCGGTTGAAATGAGTGGAGTCTGTCCTGTGTGTAAATCATCCGATGTTTCAGGGATGTTTCCGTCACACACGGGAGGATATTTGCACTGGTCGACTGGATGTAAGCGAGGATGTGAACGCAGTGATTGTGTCGTTTTCTATGATGTTTGTCACCAATAAAGAGACTCAGTGATACGTAAAGAGCCAGCAGCAGCCTCGGGGTGTTGACCTCCCTCTGTGGGAGCTTATCTGTGAGCACAGTGGAATCAGCTGATTCACTAAGCTACTGTGGAAGAGCTTGTGGACACTTGGGTTGCCAGATATGCAAAAATACTTCCTATATTACATCTATAGATTCAGGGCCTCTTAGTCAGTTGAATAAATATATTTTAAATATCCAGCATCGTAAATATCAAAGCAGCAGATGTATAATGATATTTTTGTCTTCAGGAAATATGTATATTAAATATTATATATATAGAGAGAGAGAGAGAGATTTGGGTCGTTCCAACACCAGAATTTTAAACTTAACTTTGATTCTAGTAAAAATCACACATGTTTGATTCCACGACAACAATAGAGTCCTGGGCACCAAATATTGGTGAATTTCTTGCTTTCAATCATTAAAAACTGCAGTTAATCTTCTGCATGCTGTCTATGTTGCACAAACATGTTGACAACTCTAAATACGACACAACATGACCAGTTCCATATGTCACCATACAATACGATACTATGGTACAACCTATAAAAGCCTTCTCTTCATATTACTGTCACTAGGCAAGTTAAAATCACCAGTGTTTAAATTACTTTAAATTAAACCATGTAAAACTTTCATGTGGTATTTAATGATTCATTTAGAATCTTATTTTTGAGAATACTTAATCGCAGATTCATTTGTCAGGTCATTTATTTAAAACTAGATCATAATGGCACAAATGAAGCCACATAAAGGGACTGAAGGTGTTCCTGTTTCAGTCGTTGTAAACACTGGGAACTTATTTTATTCCCTAATGTGTTTGGCCGTTTGGACTTCTGTGTCTGAAAATACAGTAGTAATAATAATAATAATACATTTTATTTATAAGCGCTTGTAAAAACTCGAAGACACTTTACAATAGTTAAAACATAAAGAACAGCACAGTAAGGACAGACTAACGGACATCGCAGCATTACACACAAATCATAAAGATAACAACAATAAAGATAACAACAATAAAGGTAAACTACAGAAAACAGAAAATACATCACAATCATACATTAAAAGCAATACTGCAACAGTACTGCTGGGAAATACAATGCTGGACTGTATTTTAGCACATTGATTCCTCCTGTGTTTCTGAGTTAGTGCTGTTTCATCGGCAGCTGTTTCGGGGGATGTTGATCGTGAATCTGGCAACCCGGTGAGCCGGACGCTGGTGGGGATGAGCAGCAGCGGCTAACGGCTGACCTGGAGTTTGTGTCCGGTCGGTCTCGGTAAGTGTCTCACGGTGTTTCTGTCTGTCTGTGTGTGTGTGTGTGTAGGACCGGTGTGTTCGTAACGTATGTCTTTGTGTGTCTAATATGCTTTTATCTCCATAAGGCGACATGTTGCTGCAGTTCACGCCCTGGTTACTAGCGTTAGCCAGGTGATGCTAACAGGCTTGTAGCGGAGGTTACCGGTGTGTTTGTGGTTGCTAGGCCGGTCCTGCGCTCTCTTTATGGGCAGCAGTCACCGGAGCTAACGGGCATTAGCTCCATCGTTAGTTTAACGGATATTTAACAGCATGAATTAGCAGCTAACAACGTTTAATGTTTGAGTTCTCCCAGCGGTTGTCACCTCTTTACCCGGAGTTTAACGTTAACTATCAGCTGATTACCAAGTTTACCGGATAAAAGGCTTAATATACCGTTACTTACCGGGAGATAAACCCGGGAGAGCTAGCTCCACTTCACCAATTAGCTTGTATTAACAGCAGGGTTATCATGAAACCAGAAGTGTAACCTTTATGGTGATATGTCGATACCTGTCAGATACCATGGAAACACAAACAGAAGTCATAAACACCTGATGTTTGGTCATTTATCGTGTGTGTGTGTGTGTGTGTGTGTGTGTTCTCCTGCAGGTTCTGATGTGGCCCTCGGCCCCGCTCATCTGGTCCTGAAGCTGCACCTGGAGGACGGTCAGAGCTGAGCCGAGTGGGCCGGCCTCCGCTCTGCAACATGTCGAAGAGTAAGAGCTCCGAGACGGTGAAGGTGGTGGTCCGCTGCCGCCCCATGAATGAAAAAGAGCGGGCGGCTAAGTTTGAGAGGATGGTCTCTGTGGATGTCAAACTGGGCCAGATTCTGGTGAGAAACCCCCGAGAGGCATCGGCCAGCGAGCTCCCCAAAGTGTTCACCTTTGACTCTGTGTACGACTGGAACTCCAAGCAGATCGAGCTGTATGACGAGACCTTCAGGCCGCTGGTGGAGTCGGTCCTGCTCGGGTTCAATGGGACCATCTTTGCGTACGGGCAGACGGGTACAGGGAAGACTTACACCATGGAGGGGGTGAGGAACGACCCCGAGAGGAGGGGGGTCATCCCTAACTCCTTTGAACACATCTTCACTCACATCTCACGCTCTCAGAATCAGCAGTACCTGGTCAGAGCGTCGTACCTGGAGATCTATCAGGAGGAGATCAAAGACCTCCTCTCTAAGGACCAATCACGTCGTCTGGAGCTCAGGGAGCGGCCTGACACCGGCGTCTACGTCAAAGACCTCTCATCGTTTGTCACAAAGAGCGTGAGGGAGATCGAACACGTCATGAACGTGGGCAACCAGAACCGATCAGTGGGCTCCACCAACATGAATGAGCACAGCTCCCGCTCACACGCCATCTTCGTCATAACGGTGGAGTGCAGCGAGCTGGGCGTGGACGGCGAGAACCACATCAGGGTGGGCAAACTGAACCTGGTGGATTTAGCGGGGAGTGAGCGGCAGACGAAGACAGGAGCGGCGGGAGAGAGGCTGAAAGAAGCCACAAAGATCAACCTGTCTCTGTCCGCTTTAGGAAACGTCATCTCAGCGCTGGTGGACGGACGCAGCAGCCACATCCCCTACAGAGACTCCAAACTCACACGTCTGCTGCAGGACTCTCTGGGGGGAAATGCCCGCACCGTCATGGTGGCCAACATCGGCCCCGCCTCTTACAATGTGGAGGAAACCTTAACGACGCTGCGGTACTCCAACAGAGCCAAGAACATCAAGAATAAACCTCGAATCAATGAGGACCCGAAGGACGCTCTGCTCAGGGAGTTCCAGGAGGAGATCGCCCGGCTGAAGGATCAGCTGCAGAAACGATCTGGGAAGAAGAAGAGGAGGAGGAGGAGGAGGGGGGGTGCCGGGGAGGGCAGCGATGGAGAGGATCTGGAAGACGGAGAGACAGAGGACGATGAAGAAGACGGGGAGGATAAAGGAGACTACTGGAGGGAGCAGCAGGAGAAGCTGGAGAGAGAGAGGAGGGCCATCATGGAGGACCACAGTCTGGTGGCCGAGGAGAAGGTTCGACTTCTGAAAGAGAAAGAGAAGAAGATGGAAGATGTGCAGAAAGAGAAGGAGGCCGGAGAGATGCTCACTGCCAAAGTGAAGGTGAGCGACGATTCTGTCAGGACGTCTCACGTTCATGCACCTGATCCAGTGTTTCATGTGTCATCTGTGTGCAGGCGATGGAGAGTAAGCTGCTGGTCGGAGGGAAGAACATCGTGGATCACACAAACGAGCAGCAGAGGATGCTGGAGCAGAAGAGGCATGAGATCGCTGAACAGGTACAATCAGCTGTACTCTCTTTTCAGATACATGTCCACACTTACAGCACAGCGCTGCAGAGAGGGTCAGCATGATGTGACCCTGACCCTGACCCTGACCCTGAGGGGAAGAAACATCCATCAATCAGTCATGATGAGCTTACAGGATCATCTGGGCCATGTGTTTGCCTGATTTTATGCTCTTTCTATAAAATACCACTGATGATGTCATGTATAATGTGTGCGTGTGTGTGCAGAAACGTCGAGAGCGTGAGATGCAGCAGCAGGTGGAGAGTCGTGATGAGGAGACTCTGGAGCTGAAGGAGACGTACAGCTCTCTGCAGCAGGAGGTCGACATCAAAACCAAGAAGCTGAAAAAGGTGACAGCCGCACCTCCTTACTGTCCTCCTCCTCTTCCTCTTCCTCCTCCTCCTCCTGCAGACCTGTTATGATATATCTGTGTGTCTGTACGTGTTCACAGATTGTTATTCTCTGATATATTCTGAGTATATGAAAATAGACATCAGGTTTGAATGTGTGATTCTGAGTGAAGCTCAGAGACTGTTTAATGAAAGCGTGTCAGTAAGTAGGTCAGCTTCTATTTAAAACCAGGTAAGAAACTCAGCTGGTTCCATGAAACTGTACAAGACCTGATGATGATGATGATGATGATGGACGTCCTCTCTTCTCTCCTCTTCTCTCCTTCTCTCCTCCTCTCTCTTCCTCTCTCCTCCTCTCTCCTCCAGCTGTTTGCTAAGCTTCAGGCAGTGAAGTCAGAGATCCAGGACATCCAGGAGCTTCACATCCACGACCGTCAGGAGCTGGAACAGACGCAGAACGAGCTGACCAGAGACCTAAAACTCAAGTATGAGATTCTGTCTGTCTGTGTGTCTGTCTGTCTGTGTGTCTGTCTGACAGGAAACACTATTCATTATATTATATATGACTGTGTGTATCAACTGACTGTGTGTGTGTGTGTGTGTGTGTGTGTGTGTGTGTGTGTGTGTGTGTGTGTCTCTTTCTATCAGACATCTGATCATCGAGAACTTCATCCCTCTGGAGGAGAAGAATAAAATCGTGAACAGAGCGTTCCTTGATGATGACGATGAGTACTGGAAGACGAAGCCCATCACTCGTATGGAGGAGTGAGTCACACCCCGACCCCTGACCCCGACATCTGACCCCGCTGCAGACTGTTTTTTTTATATAATGCACAAACGCATGTTTGTTTGTTTGTTCGACACAACAGTCCTGCAAATTGTGACGCTTTACCATTAATCTGAATGTCCCAATGTGTGTGTGTGCGCACTCTCCTGAACCTCCACTGTGTTAATGGGGGCGGAGCTTCAAGGCGTCTGCAAAGCGAGCGATCAGGGCTGAGAGTCGGATCAATAAAGACAGGAGATAAACCTTCCCATAATGCTGTGTGTGTGTGTGTGTGTGTGTGTGTGTGTGTGTGTGTGTGCGTGCAGTGACCAGCAGATGATGGGCCGGCCTCTGTCTGCGGTGGGATTGAGGAGGCCTCTCAGTCAACACGCTCGTGTGGCCATGATGATGAGACCTGACATGAGATACAAAGTGAGCTGAACATCAAACATGTCCGCCATGAAACACGTTCACACGCTGCCTGTTAATGTGTTCATGTTCTGCCCCGCCCCCAGGCTGAGAACATCATCATGCTGGACATGGACCTGCCGGCTCGGACCACTAAAGAGTACCAAGAGCCCGTGATCGCTCCGAAGGTGGCGGCAGCTCTGGAGGACGCTCTCAGGGATGAGGACGAGATCCAGGTGGACGCCTCCGGCTTTCACAGCAGCCTGGGACCAACGCCTCCCGCCAGCGCCACCGGGAGCCTCAAAAAACCAAAGTCTGGGTAAGACTGAACTTGCTCCTGGTGCTCCTCCTGTCAGCTGACCCAGTTCAGTTGGTCTCATGTCTGTTTGTTCTCGTTTGTTGTTGTTTGTTGTTGTTTGTTACGAGCTCGACTTCGATGTTTCTCTTAAAGAATGACGTTAAAGTCGACTTGATGTGAAAAAAAGAATTTGAATTTAAACACATTACTCTTTTTTGTGTCTCTCAGTCGACCGCGGACAGGAAAGAAGTCGGGCACCCCCACCTCTCCCTTCAGCCCCTCCAGTCCAAGATCCCCGATGTACCCACAATCCCGCGGCCTGGTGCCCAAGTGACCTCTGACCTCTCCTGTGCACCTGCCACTTTGGGACTCACCTGCGAGAGAACAGCTGGTGCTGTGTCTGAGCTGGACAGAGACTCATTCAGACTGCTGCTGCTCTGTGTGTGTGTGTGTGTGTGTGTGTGTGTGTGTGTGTGTGTGTGTGTGTGCACACTGTTCTCTCTGCATGAAGCGTCACACAGACTCTGATGTCTTATATATATCCATACGTTTGTCACAATGTTCTTAATGTAAAGAGAAAAACAAAAGGTGGGCTGTGACACCCCCCCATGATGAACTGGAGGACCATAATGCACTACTTCTTCCTGTCTTCACAGGTCCATGTGTGTACTGGGTGTTGTAGTCCTTTATCTTACTGTAAGTCTGTGTTGTACAGACGCATAGACACTGCAGCTCTGTGTCACTGACAGGCTGTGTGTGCATGTGCGTGTGTCACACACTGCGCTGCATCAGAGCTCTGGTGAATCTTTTTGGGGTTTTTTTTGTCTTAAAAGAATATTTCAACATTTAAAGAAAGAAGCTGATTAGTTTTGTTGCAGCGTTTATGGAGGAGGAAGTCTGCTCTCAGTTCTTCTCTGCTTTGTTACTATGACGCTAACGTTGATTAGCCAATCAGAGCAGTCGCTGCAGGTTGTCTGACAACCTCGGGATAACAAGACGCCACTGTAACCGTCAAATACTTCAAGCATGAAACTTTCCTCCTATATGTAAAAGAGTCTGATGGAAAAAACAGGCTAACTGCTAGCCAGTCTTAATGCTAAGCTAAGCTAATCACCTGCTTGCTCTGGCTTTATGTTGAGGGGCGTGTCCCAAGATGTAAAGGTGTTCCTTTGACTTAGCCTGATAGGCGACCTCAGACGGAGAGTGAAGCTCTCTGCAGACTCCGGCACGTGTAAATGCTGTTCTTCCTGGAGCAGACGAGGTGGAGGAGAGCTCAACACGCCCAGATATCAGTGCTAACAGCACCCTGGCTCACTTCAAGGTTCCCGTCCTGAGCGTGCCTCAGATTCATCAGGGTTCCACGGTGCCTTAACCTTCGCTCTGCTGCTTTGTTACAGTGTGCACACGTTCAACTTATCTCATCATCTGAGCCATTGTTAGCTGCTAACATGACTGTTAGCTAACCGTCATGTTAGCATGCTAACCGTCATGTCAGGAGCTGTGCTCTACACAGAGCTGCAGAATCTGACACCAGGTTATCGTTCAGTCAGCAGGAGACATTTAAATCTGAGCTCGTGTCCCGAGTAACTTATTACATTCTTTGATTTTTACAAACAGATGTAGATAAACATTTTTATTCTTTCCTTTCATAGATTATCTTTTTATTTTTGGAGCTTTGTAATTTAACGCTGAGATTTTATTGTTTGCGTGTCTTCTTGTGTATGAGAGTTTAAGGTGTTAGAGGACGCTCAGCTGACGTCACAGTCAAGTATTTACACGTTCACTGTTTCATTAAAGCTGGAAACAGCTCAGCACCATGTGTGTTCATCGCTCATATGAATGTCTTCTTCAGTGTGGCAGTGACATCACAGGGTCAGAGACTCGTTTGTAAAGCAGCTTCTGTCTTTCTGTCTTTAGTTTCTTTGGATTATTAAAGACTATTAAGTCACATGTTTACTCAGGCCTCGTTTTTTATCTTTCACAGGTAGCCCCGCCCTAACCCCTCCCCTCTTTCTGCTCTCTGGCCTTCATCAGGATCATGATTCAGCTTTACTGCACTGCTGAAATTCTTATTAATTAAAGACTGGGGTGCTGGTGGCCTACTGGTCAGTGCATTGTTCCATGTACGGAGGCAGTAGACCTCTAAGTGGGTGGGCGGGCCAGCCCCCTCCCCTCCGTCTTCTGTCTCTGAGTAAAGGCAGAAACATCAGACTGTTTTTTGTATAATGAACTTTATTAACAGCAGTCAATAAAACAGCTCAGTCTTAAAAACCAACAAGTCGTTCTCACCAAAACTTTAAGTTTAGTGCAAAAAAAACCCCAACGTGATGGTTTACATTCAGCAGAGCGCCAGAAGGAGACGAGAACGTTTCATGTCCAATAAAGAAACTGAAGACAGATCCATCTCACACTGTGCACAAAAATCCACATGAAGATCTTCATGATCCCAAACTGCTGCAGTCTGACTCCTCCCATTCTGCTCAGATCTTTGAAACGAGACTCACACCATCTAAAGTCGCTTCTTTTTGAAATTTAAATATCGTCTACGAGTGACTCGCTGTTTTCTCTTTGAGTCCATGCAACCAAAGTTTGGCACCGAGGGAGCAGAACGTTTGGTACGAAAGCAGAAAGGAAGAAACGGCCAATCAGAAGACGACAGGAGAAGGTTTCCTACTCATCAAAGTTTCATGATTCACTAACAAACACACATATTTACATGTCATTCAAATCGACACTCAAAGATCACAAGAACACAAAGCACACGGTCCGTCATCAGCAACATCATGTACGTGGTTATCATGCTGGTTTAGTCCTGGTCACTGGAATATTAGTACGTGGTCATACTCTCTATGGTAGGAGAATATTATGGGATGTAGAGAGGGAATATGTGCAGAGAAACATCCATGCAACGACTGGTCTCCTAAAAGAAACATGAAGATCATCTGTAAACTAAAAAGAGACATGAACTAACGACCCCCCCCCCCCCCCCCCTCTGTCCTCCACCAGGAGATCAAGGAGCAGCTCACAACTTTGTCTAACTTTCAGGGTGAAATAAAGGAGGAACTAGGCTCTGATAGCACGACTTATGAAGTATTAAATTATAGAAAATAAGTTCCTGTAGGTCTGGATCAGGAAACTGAGAGACTCTCTGCTGACAGCTCATTGGTTTTGTTTGCTATGGGCGCAAAATAAAGACCCTGAAATCTATTCTCCTTATGTAACTATACAAGAGTCCCCATAGAGCTCCATGTTAAAATGTCCAACTTTACAGCTGCAGTTCCTCCAGTGTCCACTAGAGTCTGTCTCCTGCAGTGAGTCAGTCCCCATAGAGCTCCATGTTAAAATGTCCAACTTTACAGCTGCAGTTCCTCCAGTGTCCACTAGAGTCTGTCTCCTGCAGTGAGTCAGTCCCCATAGAGCTCCATGTTAAAATAAACATGTTTACATCCTGGTATAAATCCAGTTTGGGTCTCTAGAGTTCATTTTTCTCTTCAACTGTTCGGGCTGAATGTTTATACAACTCACCTGTTTACATTATATTAAGGCTTAACGGGATGTAGAATTAGGGGGCGTGGCTTCTTTGAGTGACAGGTGGGAGATGTTAGTTGTCTGCTAGGTGTCACTTCAGCTAATTCAGTCCCTGACCTTTGACCTTTGTGGGAATGTTGGACTGGGGAACTCCCAGATTGGTGCTTTCTGATCCTGGTGTCAGTATGAGAAAAGCTCTGATTGGATGCCTGTTGTTGCTAGGACGTGGTTTTTGGTGTCTGTGTGGTCTCTCTCCCCCCCCCCCCCCCCCCCCCCCTCTCCCCTCCCCTCCCCCCACCCCTCCCCCCAACAGTGCCAGGTAATGAATTTAGTCCAGAAAAGATGATGAAGAGGATGAAAACAGACAAAGAGTTTTGGTTCAGTCAGGTGGAGGGTAGTAGTCCAGGTTTGGGGGGTGAAGCTCTGACTCTTATTCACACCTGGCTGTGGCTCTTGGGGGCGGGGCTTACTTCTCTCTGTAGTACAGCAGGTACATCTTGAGCGGCTCGGGCAGCGGCAGGTTCAGGATCCTCTCTCTGAGCAGGTTCACGGCCGGCTGGGGGCGGAGCAGCTCCCCTGTCTCCTTCTCTTCTTCCTCCTCCTCCTGCTCCTCCTCTTCCTCCTCCTCCTCCACCGTCTCCTCCTCCTCCACCACCGCTCCGGCTCCCCTGCCCCCCCTCCTGCTCCCTCTCAGCTGCCGCCTCCCCTCCCCCTCCCTCTCCCTCTCCCTCTCCCCCACCTCCTCCTCATCCTCTGCTCTTCCTCCCTGGTTGTTGTTGCTGTCCAGAGGGGCGGGGCCTATCCCGCTGCTGGCCACCACCTGCCGTGTGGCGAGGACAAGGGCATTACAGTGACGCCGGTGGACACGACGGCGTTTGAAGCGAGGGCCGTACTTATGGAGGCCGGCCACCGCCAGACCCCTCCCCACGCTGAAGGAGGAGCCTCTGCCACGCGATTGGCTGTCTCCTCCGTCTGTGGTCACTCTGAGGGTGTGACGGATGCAGATACGAGACAGCTCCTGTAGCGACCGGACCTCGAACCTCGCTGCAGTGTTTAGAATCATGAGGACAGAATGAAGACGTCAGACAGAATCAGACACTAAAGACATGATCCAATCAGAGGTCAGAGGTGGACTCACGCAGCGGGGCGCTCCGGGGTTTCCCGTTGGTGCTGTGTTTGGGCAGCACGAGGGGAGCGAAGGACACAGAGATGATCTTTTTGGTCTCCCAGCTGTTCAGGCCTGTTCGGGTGATCTTTGTCAACTGAAAGGAAAACAGGAAGTAGTTACATGACGTCACCCCCCCCCCCCGTCATTAGAGTTTAACATGGGGTCCTCTTAAAGCACAGACCTTCTCCTCCAGAGGCATGACCAGGATGCCCCCCAGCTTCAGCAGGTTCTTCATGTACTCCTCGTGCTCCTTCTGCACCCCCGCCCCGCAGTACACCCGCTCGTACTGCCGACTCTCTGCGGGGATCTCCAGACAGTTTCCAACCACGAAGGACGGCTCGCAGAACTCGAACCTGCAGACAGACATGTTTAAAACACACACACACACACACACACTCAATGTCTCTGACAGGTGAGGTCACCTACTTGTCAAAGCTGTCGCTGGTTTTGATGAAGGAGTCGAGCTTCTGGTAGGCGTACTCGATCACATCTGCATGAAGCTCGATTCCATGATTCACTCCAAACGGGCCTGAAACAGTCAACACACACACATTGTACACACACACACTTTACACACACATTGTACACACACACACATCATGTATCACCACACAGCTGTAGTAATAGTAAATTATGGTCGTCATGACAACATGTAAAACTTTGATAGAATAATAAGATCAACCAATACCAACACCTGTGTGAAACCATGGCAACAACAAGAAGCAGGCAAACTTCTTCACAGTGAAACATCATCAGTAACCATGGTGATAGTTAGTACATACCGAGTATGAGGCCCACCATGGTGCTCAGGTATCCCGTCCCGCTGCCCAGGTTGAGGAAGGAGAGTCCAGGATGGAGATCCAGAGCCTCCATCACCTCAGAGTAGATACACGGAGCCGACAGGTGGATGTTCCCGTGCCGCCATGCAAGGTCCTAAACAACAACACGAGGAGGAGGAGCTTACCTACTCACCTGGCTCATCGTACAGACGGAGGCACTCAGAGTGTGTGTGTGTGTGTGTGTGTGTGTGTGTGTGTGTCTCACCTTGTAGGCGTTGTCTCGGTACTCGTCCAGGTAATAGTCGGCGCGGTCGATGGCTCTGAAGGCGCGCTCCACCAGGTCAGAGCGGATGTAGTATGCCTCCTTCAGGTTGTCGATCAGGTCGTCATTGTCTTCACCTGCACTCACAGCTCCGCCCATGATGACTGCAGAGGAACAGGAAGTTCACTGTCACACGTGTTACCATGACAACAACCATCATGTGCCGGACAGAAGAACCAGAGGACAGACGGTTTGATTCATCAGGAAGAAAAACATGATGCATCAACAGGACCTCCTTCAGACTTCGGAGGAGGAGGAGGAGGAGATCAGAGGAAGAGGAGGAGGAGGAGGAGATCGGAGGAGGAGGAGGAGGAGGAGGAGATCAGAGGAAGAGGAGGAGGAGGAGATCAGAGGAGGACAGATGTTGAGGACTGTCATCATCAGGTTGTGAAGCAGCAGTGTTAAAGAGAACACACTCAGCTCGTCCTATCACAGCACAGAATCACAGTCACATTATGTGATTATAAAGTGTTTGTAGTGCAGTTAGCAGACATGAGCAGAGGGGGCGCTGTGACCTGCTCTGTGACACACTAACTGGTTTAGTAGGCTACTAGGGTACACACACACTTCCTGCACAGACAGCTCTGTCAGCCGTCCTGTGTTTTACAACACACGAACTCACACGTACACACACACACTTCCCCCTCCAAGCACACACACGCAGGCAAGCACGCGCAAGCACGCGCACGCACGCACACACACACACACACGCACACACAGGAGTCCGCAAGTTCTGCGGTCAGATTAGCGCCAATCAGCTGCTCCAAACACGGACACACACAAACATACTGAACTCTAACACGAACACACACACACACTGAACACACACTGATCAGACTGACACACACGCACACACACCCGCAGTCCGATCCCCGCTGCACGAGGAGAAATATCGAGACAACAGCTGACCCCCCCCACCACCACCACCACCACCACCACACACACACACACACACACACACACCGCACCGCTCTTACCTGCTGAAAAGTCCGACAGGTGCTCTCTGTCCCGGCGGGATTCTCCTGCTCAGCGGTTTGTTGTCGGGGGGTCCAGCCAGGAACACACCACTGCTGGATGTAAACATTCAGCCAGCTGACGCTCTGACGTCACCACGCACAGTACGTAAAGGCAGAGGGAGGAGGATGGCCTACATCCAGCACGGAGAGCTGCAGCTTCAGAGCCGTGCGCACATCTGAACACATGAACAGGTGAATGAAAATCTGAACTACAGACCCTGAGTGACGTATGAGACTTATTCTACCACGTGAGCCAGCCAATCAGCACGCAGAGTTTGATCCTGCTCAGGTTTAATTGAATAATCTGCAGGTTTGTGTTGATCCTCTCCGGGTCGGTGGGTCAGCTGCAAACACACAAGGTGTATTCACCACGTCACTGCAGGTAGGCCTACGTCACAGGTGTAAATATAATCAGGAACAAAGGCTGAGTTCCATTCAGCTGCTTCAGTTTCTGCCTCCAGGAATCCGTGATGTCTGTTATAATTTCACACTAACCCCAACTCTTCAACCATCTTTACACAATCATGTCCGGTTATCAATCAATGAACCAATCAATCAATAAATCAATCAACCAATCAATTTAACGAACCAATCAATCAATAAACCAATCAATTTAATGAACCAATCAATCAATCAATCAATCAATCAATAAACCAATCAATTTAATGAACCAATCAATCAATGAACCAATCAATCAATAAACCAATCAATTTAATGAACCAATCAATCAATAAACCAATCAATTTAATGAACCAATCAATCAATCAATAAACCAATCAATTTAATGAACCAATCAATCAATCAATCAATCAATCAATCAATCAATAAACCAATCAATTTAATGAACCAATCAATCAATAAACCAATCAATCAAATCAATAAACCAATCAATTTAATGAACCAATCAATCAATCAATCAATCAATCAATCAATAAACCAATCAATTTAATGAACCAATCAATCAATAAACCAATCAATCAAATCAATAAACCAATCAATTTAATTAACCAATCAATCAATAAACCAATCAATTTAATTAACCAATCAATCAATAAATCAACCAATCAATCAATAAACCAATCAATTTAATGAACCAATCAATCAAATCAATAAACCAATCAATTTAATGAACCAATCAATCAATAAATCAAGCCAATCAATTTAATGAATCAATGAATCAATCAACCAATCAATTTAATGAACCAATAAATCAACCAATCCATTTAATGAATCAATGAATCAATCAACCAATCAATTTAATGAACCAATTAATCAATCAATATCTGTTTGTACAGCGCCAATCTGCAAACACTTAAAGTTATACTTCATTTTGCATCCATTTGCATTAAACTTTGTATCATTAGAAACCTGGTAGTATTTTTGAATGGTCGTGCATCCCGCCCTCATTTTCCCCTGAGATGGGAAATCTTTGTATTTCTAAGTCTGAAAAGGAGCTTCCAGTGACGCAAAATGACGATTTTAGCATCACTGGAAGCTGTTGTGGTTAACGGGGTGAAACTACAACGCTTGTTCCTCATATTTTCGACCACTGAAGCTACAGACCAATCACAGATCAGTGGGAACTCACTCCCAGAATCGAAACTTAATGTCCGCCATATTGCTTGGAAGCTATGCCAACAGGCTCAATGGAGAAAGCTGATAATGGCGTAAAAATAAATATAGCGGCGAGACAACTGTGTTTTGGCTGCTGCGGCCGCTGGCGCTGGCCACCGTCTCGCGGCTATATTGCTATATTGCCGCCGCCATGAGACATGATGCCTGTCTGTCAGCGGCGGTGAGGACAAGGAGCCGGGGCCGGCTCGAGCTGGGGCAGACTGGTAGTATCGGTGCTCTCACTGTTTGCCTATGAACACAGACATAGTGTCTGTTTTCTGACAGGAATTTCTAAGATCAATTCTGGAAGAAATCTAACCCCCTAACCCATGTGTTGAAGTAAATATGTCTGTAAATGTTTTTATTACTATATTTCTACTGCTATACTGTATATTTTGGAGAAACTGTAACGATCGAATTTCCCTCTGGGATTAATAAAGTATTTCTGATTCTGATTCTGAACTAGAGGACCTTAGTGGGAGTGGCCTGCGGTGCTGTGTGCCTCTGGGATTTGGTGTCTTTCATCCACATGAGTCAAAAAGACACTTTCTGCCTTTTCACGGCCAAGAAGGCACCAACTTCAAAATGTATTTCACATTTCTACATATATGACCCAATGTCAATACAGATTCATGTTTCAACGGGTGAAGTATCCTTTTAAGTACAGACAGTCCAAACCAAACTCTTTGTTTTATTATTTATAAAGACCAGACATGAATCCACCAGCAGAACCAGACTCATGATGAACAGGCAGAAACCTGGATCAGAACCAGACTCATGTTGAACAGACAGAAACCTGGAACAGAACCAGACTCATGATGAACAGACAGAAACCTGGAACAGAACCAGACTT
The DNA here is from genome assembly GCF_963584025.1 of Labrus mixtus. Taxonomy (NCBI): domain Eukaryota; kingdom Metazoa; phylum Chordata; class Actinopteri; order Labriformes; family Labridae; genus Labrus; species Labrus mixtus. The sequence continues at coordinate 11,023,146 of NC_083626.1, read as the reverse complement.
ATGTTGAACAGACAGAAACCTGGATCAGAACCAGACTCATGATGAACAGACAGAAACCTGGAACAGAACCAGACTCATGCTGTGTTATGTGACTGTAAACATACCTGTTGGTCCTGATTCTAGATGGTCTCTGAAGATTTGGTTCTGCTTTGTTTGTCCGTCATTGATCACTTCCTCCCGGTCTCTGTGTGTTCTCATTGTTGTTGACTCAACATGTTGTTTCTCTATGAGTCCACCAGAGGTCAGTACTGATCTACATACGATCCACATGTTTACAACCCAGAGGCCCCCATTTTGTTCTCTACTCAGGAGTATGTGTGATGTGTGTAACAGATTCTGCATGGCTCCTCCCCCTCTAAGTCCCTTTAGAAAGCTGGGTCTGTGGTGGGGGGGGCGCTGTATATTACCTGTGAGGAGAACTACCTTTGCACAGTCGGCAGTTTCTCATACATGAAACCATCCAAATAAATGTGACCTCACTCTGAAGCATGCTTTATGTTCTGTTGTCCTGGGTCAGGGTTTGACCTCTGCATGGTGTGTATATGTACAGCTCTGTGGTGTGTGTGTGTGTGTGTACAGCTCTGTGGTGTGTATATGTACAGCTCTGTGGTGTGTATATGTACAGCTCTCTGGTGTGTGTGTGTACAGCTCTGTGGTGTGTGTGTGTACAGCTCTGTGGTGTGTTTATGTACAGCTCTGTGGTGTGTGTGTGTGTACAGCTCTGTGGTGTGTATATGTACAGCTCTGTGGTGTGTATATGTACAGCTCTGTGGTGTGTGTGTGTGTACAGCTCTGTGGTGTGTATATGTACAGCTCTGTGGTGTGTGTGTGTACAGCTCTGTGGTGTGTATATGTACAGCTCTGTGGTATGTATATGTACAGCTCTGTGGTATGTATATGTACAGCTCTGTGGTGTGTGTGTGTGTGTGTGTGTGTGTGTGTACAGCTCTGTGGTGTGTATATGTACAGCCCTGTGGTGTGTATATGTACAGCTCTGTGGTGTGTGTGTGTACAGCTCTGTGGTGTGTGTGTGTACAGCTCTGTGGTGTGTATATGTACAGCTCTGTGGTGTGTGTGTGTGTACAGCTCTGTGGTGTGTACATGTACAGCTCTGTGGTGTGTTTATGTACAGCTCTGTGGTGTGTTTATGTACAGCTCTGTGGTGTGTATATGTACAGCTCTGTGGTGTGTGTGTGTGTGTGTACAGCTCTGTGGTGTGTATATGTACAGCTCTGTGGTATGTATATGTACAGCTCTGTGGTGTGTGTGTGTGTGTGTGTGTGTGTACAGCTCTGTGGTGTGTATATGTACAGCCCTGTGGTGTGTATATGTACAGCTCTGTGGTGTGTGTGTGTGTGTGTGTGTGTGTACAGCTCTGTGGTGTGTATATGTACAGCCCTGTGGTGTGTATATGTACAGCTCTGTGGTGTGTATATGTACAGCTCTGTGGTGTGTGTGTGTACAGCTCTGTGGTGTGTATATGTACAGCTCTGTGGTGTGTGTGTGTACAGCTCTGTGGTGTGTATATGTACAGCTCTGTGGTGTGTACATGTACGGCTCTGTGGTGTGTTTATGTACAGCTCTGTGGTGTGTACATGTACAGCTCTGTGGTGTGTTTATGTACAGCTCTGTGGTGTGTATATGTACAGCTCTGTGGTGTGTACATGTACAGCTCTGTGGTGTGTTTATGTACAGCTCTGTGGTGTGTATATGTAGAGCTCTGTGGTGTGTACATGTACAGCTCTGTGGTGTGTATATGTACAGCTCTGTGGTGTGTGCGTGTGTGTGTGTGTGTGTGTGTGTGTACAGCTCTGTGGTGTGTATATGTACAGCTCTGTGGTGTGTGTGTGTGTACAGCTCTGTGGTGTGTATATGTACAGCTCTGTGGTGTGTTTATGTACAGCTCTGTGGTGTGAGTGTGTGTGTGTGTGTGTGTACAGCTCTGTGGTGTGTGTGTGTGTGTGTGTGTGTACAGCTCTGTGGTGTGTATATGTACAGCTCTGTGGTGTGTATATGTACAGCTCTGTGGTGTGTTTATGTACAGCTCTGTGGTGTGTGTGTGTGTGTGTGTGTGTGTACAGCTCTGTGGTGTGTATATGTACAGCTCTGTGGTGTGTGTGTGTGTGTGTACAGCTCTGTGGTGTGTATATGTACAGCCCTGTGGTGTGTATATGTACAGCTCTGTGGTGTGTGTGTGTCTGTGTGTGTGTACAGCTCTGTGGTGTGTGTGTGTACAGCTCTGTGGTGTGTATATGTAGAGCTCTGTGGTGTGTACATGTACAGCTCTGTGGTGTGTATATGTGCAGCTCTGTGGTGTGTGTGTACAGCTCTGTGGTGTGTATATGTACAGCTCTGTGGTGTGTATATGTACAGCTCTGTGGTGTGTGTGTACAGCTCTGTGGTGTGTATATGTACAGCTCTGTGGTGTGTGTGTGTGTGTACAGCTCTGTGGTGTGTATATGTACAGCTCTGTGGTGTGTTTATGTACAGCTCTGTGGTGTGTGTGTGTGTGTGTGTGTGTGTGTGTGTGTGTGTGTGTACAGCTCTGTGGTGTGTGTGTGTGTGTGTGTGTGTGTGTGTGTGTGTGTGTGTGTGTGTGTGTGTGTGTGTGTGTGTGTGTGTGTGTGTGTGTGTGTGTGTGTGTGTGTGTACAGCTCTGTGGTGTGTATATGTACAGCTCTGTGGTGTGTATATGTACAGCTCTGTGGTGTGTTTATGTACAGCTCTGTGGTGTGTGTGTGTGTGTGTGTGTACAGCTCTGTGGTGTGTATATGTACAGCCCTGTGGTGTGTATATGTACAGCTCTGTGGTGTGTGTGTGTGTGTGTGTGTGTGTGTGTGTGTGTACAGCTCTGTGGTGTGTATATGTACAGCTCTGTGGTGTGTATATGTACAGCTCTGTGGTGTGTGTGTGTGTGTATATGTACAGCTCTGTGGTGTGTGTGTGTGTGTGTGTACAGCTCTGTGGTGTGTATATGTACAGCTCTGTGGTATGTATATGTACAGCTCTGCGGTGTGTGTGTGTGTGTGTACAGCTCTGTGGTGTGTATATGTACAGCCCTGTGGTGTGTATATGTACAGCTCTGTGGTGTGTGTGTGTGTGTGTGTGTGTGTGTGTGTGTGTGTGTGTGTGTGTGTGTGTGTGTGTGTGTGTGTACAGCTCTGTGGTGTGTATATGTACAGCTCTGTGGTGTGTATATGTACAGCTCTGTGGTGTGTGTGTGTGTGTGTGTGTGTGTGTACAGCTCTGTGGTGTGTATATGTACAGCTCTGTGGTGTGTGTGTGTGTGTGTACAGCTCTGTGGTGTGTATATGTACAGCTCTGTGGTGTGTGTGTGTGTGTGTGTGTACAGCTCTGTGGTGTGTATATGTACAGCTCTGTGGTGTGTATATGTACAGCTCTGTGGTGTGTGTGTGTGTGTGTGTGTGTGTGTGTGTGTGTGTGTGTGTACAGCTCTGTGGTGTGTATATGTACAGCTCTGTGGTGTGTGTGTGTACAGCTCTGTGGTGTGTACATGTACAGCTCTGTGGTGTGTTTATGTACAGCTCTGTGGTGTGTACATGTACAGCTCTGTGGTGTGTTTATGTACAGCTCTGTGGTGTGTATATGTAGAGCTCTGTGGTGTGTATATGTAGAGCTCTGTGGTGTGTACATGTGGGTTTATGTACAGCTCTGTGGTATGTGTTTATGTACAGCTCTGTGGTGTGTATATGTACAGCTCTGTGGTGTGTGTGTGTACAGCTCTGTGGTGTGTACATGTACAGCTCTGTGGTATGTGTGTGTGTACAGCTCTGTGGTGTGTATATGTACAGCTCTGTGGTGTGTGTGTGTGTGTGTGTGTGTGTGTACAGCTCTGTGGTGTGTATATGTACAGCTCTGTGGTGTGTGTGTGTACAGCTCTGTGGTGTGTATATGTACAGCTCTGTGGTGTGTATATGTACAGCTCTGTGGTGTGTATATGTACAGCTCTGTGGTGTGTGTGTGTACAGCTCTGTGGTGTGTATATGTACAGCTCTGTGGTGTGTATGTGTACAGCTCTGTGGTGTGTGTGTACAGCTCTGTGGTGTGTGTGTACAGCTCTGTGGTGTGTATATGTACAGCTCTGTGGTGTGTACATGTACTTACTAAATGGGGTTTGGAGCTGTTGGACGCTCTCTTCTGGTCGCAGCGGTCACATAACATGCTGCAGTGTTTGCACATTATTGTACCTCACCCAGCAGGTACACCAGTTTGTGCTCGTTGTCCAGTAAGTGAAATCCTTTGTGTATGTTTGTGATGTCTCTGATGTCCTGATACAGAGGACAGAGCTCTGTCTCCACCTCATGCTGGGTGCAGTGGGTGCAGACTCTGTCCTCTTTGGGGAGCCAGGTCTGTCGGTGGCGTCCTCTCTCGATGGCGAGGCCGTGTTCACTGAGTCTGTACGTGGTCAAAGATTTCCTCAGCTTTGGATCAGTCACAGTGCTCAGATATTCTGCCACTGTGTAATCTCTATTTAGGGCCAGATAACATTCTCATTCTGTCCAATGTGTTAAATCGTTTTCTTTTTGTTTTTTAATAATTTGGTTGATTCTGATTGGGTTTCTGTCTGAGGGCTCTGCTTGGGAGTCCAGTCCCAGAACCAGGTGTCTGAGGGGGCAGCTCTTTGAGGACTCTCAGGAGGTTAGAGTCCCAGAACCAGGTGTCTGAGGGGGCAGCTCTCTGAGGACTCTCTGGAGGTCAGGGCTTTGTAATGGAGCGTGTCAGGGTCACTTTCTTTTAAATGGTTATAAAATGTAAAAGCTCTCTTTTGAATTTTGATGATTAAAGGGTATCGTCCTGATTCTGCTCTTTGTGCATTATTTGGGGTTTTCCATTGGACACGGAGGATGGATTTACAGAATTCTGCATGCAGTCTCAATTTGATGTTTGTGCCATTTAGAAAAATCTTAAAAAGAAATCTCACAACCATACAGAGAAATGGGTTCTATAACGGAGTCCAGAATTTGAAGCCAGATTTGAATAGGGATGTGTAATTTGATGTTCCTTCTGATGGCGTTCCTTCTGACCTTGTCTCTCAGGTCGTTGACAGCGCTCTTACACTTACCTGTGGCGCTGATGTTAAGGCCCAGGTAAGTGTAGTTCTTTGTGTGTTCAATTTCAACAGTATCTAGAAAGAATCTCAACGTGTGGTGTTGGAGGCTGTTTGATGATTTTAGTCTTGGATAGATTGACTGTCAGGGTCTGAGAGAAACTGTGCAGGAGATCCAGGTGCTGTTGTAGTCCTTCCTGTTAGGCGATAAGAGCACCATCTCTCTCTCTCACACACACACACACACTCTCTCTCTCTCTCTCTCTCCTCCCCCCCTCTATCTCTCTCTCTCTCCTCTCTCCCTCTCACACACACACTCTCTCTCCCTCTCACACACACACTCTCTCTCTCTCACCTCCCCCTCTCTCTCTCTCTCACACACACACTCTCTCTCTCTCTCTCTCTCTCTCTCTCTCTCTCTCCCCCCCCTCTCTCTCTCTCTCTCTCTCTGAGTGAGGGTCTGAGTCGTTCTTGTCTTGATTCTTTATTGGTGTTTTTCATAGAGAACATTTAAAACGTTAGCCCCACAATAACTGACATCACTTCTCTGCTTTAGAACACGGACACAGGAACAGGGGGCACGAGTACACAAACACACACCTACAGAGTTTCACTCCCCCCCCCCAAAAAGAAAACCAACATGAGCCCCCCGAGGACGCACAGCCAAGGCCTGTCCCACTTTACAAAACGGAGCAGTAGCAAAGGAACGACCACGCCTACAAAAGTAACAAAAACCACCTCACAGTCTACGCTTGTGGAAGAAGTGCTTGTTATTATTCTGGAAGGTTTTTAATATCAACGTCTAGAAAACCAGCAGTAAAAATATCATCTGTGTAAAAACGAGCGAGCAGGACAACCCTTGGCTGTGCACGCTTTTTTTTATTTGTCACATTTTTAAACCATTTTTAACTTCAATACAACAACAATAATAACACTGTTTGTTCTGAATACAAATATGTACAGAGACCTCGAGTGGTGTGAAAAGAATGCCCTGCACACGGACGCGTTATCTAAGACGAGAACGACCACGACCCAACACGCCGCCGTGCAGTCTGGTACCTGAATGAGATCACAGTTAGTTTGTGTCGCGTCTCCGTCTCTCGATCTGCAGATAAAAGACACATTGATGTTCTCTCTCTATACATGTTGAAGCCCCCCCATCCTCCCTTTATATACCCCCCCATCCTCCCATCCTCCCTTTATATACCCCTCCACCCTCCCTTTATATACCCCCCCATGCTCCCTTTATATACCCCCCCATCCTCCTCAAGAAAGTATCGGTTCAGAGATCAGACCAGCAGAGTTTGAAGCTGCAGAGTGTAAACATACGAGTTGAAATGTGTGGAGTGAGAAAGGCACACATGATAAGACCACACAGCTTTAACTACAGCAGGGGGAGGGGGCGGGGCCAGGAAGGGCGGGGCAGGGGGGAGGTCTTTTGGTTTTGTTCAGCTTGATGAAAAGTGGCACTCAAACGCAGCTCTCCCTTTTTACTTGACCAACGAGTGTTCAGAAGACGAGTTTCTGAAGCCTGCATTCTCTCCACGGCCAGCAGGGGCCGTAAAGAGTCTGACAAATCATACGCTTTATTCTTTGTCGGAGCGGCAGCGCTGGTTTCAACGTGACAACAACAAAGAAAAGGTCTAAAAAGTCGTTGACGGAAAAACCGTGCAGCGCCGAGATAACGAGAGAAATACGCAGCGATCTCGAGGAGAAACCGTGATCTGATTTAAATCAAATGTTTGGATGTTTGACCGCCTTGGACTCGTTATCTGGTTATCTCACGATGTCAGCACGCCATGGTGTCCTGTCAGAACGTTTACACGTGATCACAGGGAAACCAGCATTTTGTCATCCTGAGGTAAACGCTAAGTGATCGAGATCTCGTGAAAGGCGGGAAACCCTCAACGTCTTCAGATATCAAATACAGATCCAGAAAACGTTGCAGCATTACAGCCTTCTTACTCAGTCTAAGGTTCTACCTGGGACCGGGACCTGAACGCGTGCCCCCCTCCCTCGTTTCCCTGAAAGAGTTCAATGTGAGTTGATGGTGGAGCTGCAGGGAGAGTGGGTCCTGATCAGTTTGTTATTGAGAAGATAATCCTCCATCACTCAGAGAGAGAGAGAGAGAGAGAGAGAGAGAGAGCGTGGGTGAGCTCACAAGCGAAGGCTGCATGTGCTCTCTTAGCTGACATTTAGTGCGAGCACTCGTCTTTCATGGCCTCGCTGTGTTTCATCAAATCAACTCTGTTAGAATATTCACCGTCCTGACACTCGCCTCCCGTTCTCGTGCATTTTAACACAGGAGGGAAACGCTACTTTGTGAAGCAAATGCATCCAAACTCTCTTTCCTGAGGAGAGGTTACACAACACGTTGGGGGGGGGGCTTTGACATTCTTTGAGTGATGGACAAATATTTATGCAACAAACGCCTCCTCCTGAAACAAGGGGGAGATCGTGTATCCAGCAAATCAATTTCCTCCCTCCCACACACTCATCTCTTTCCACAGGAGGCCTCGATGCAGCCGCTGCCAGCGCCTCCAGCCTCAGCTGCCCCCCCCCACCCCACCCCCCCACCCCGGTCACCTGAGAACCAAACTCTGCTCTCTGTCAATCTCTTTTGGTTTTTGTTTGGAAAATAATATTTTGAAAACCCCTGAATCAAAGAGACGTCTCCATCCAACATGTTTCCCTACAATCAGGTGAGACGCCCCCTCCCCCCCCTGCAGGGGGGTGAGTCTTCGCTATTGCTCGTTGGGGTTCTTACAAGTTGAGACTCAAATGCTGGCATTTTCAACAGTTAATCAGAAAGTGCACAAAGGAGTTTCATTCTACGTTGGCTAAAAGCACATGAACGACATGCCTTTGACATCAGAGTTACACACTGTACAGCACAGCAGCAGGTTACACTAGTGCCCCCTACTGGATGCTTTGAACATCACAGAGCGAGCAGGCCTCCAGAAACAACACAATACCTGCACACACACACACACTAAAGCCACGTTTCCACCTAAAGTACCCGGGACTTTAAATCCCAGGAAGTACTTTCAAGGATTTAAGGTTCCTCCAGGTTCCTCTGAATGTTTGATCAATTCGAAATCCCCCCCCCCCCCACCCCCACCCCCCTCATAGTCCCTGAAAGTAGATCCACGTGACAGGAACCTTCTGGGGGTCAAATAAAGCCCTCCCTGCTCCTCACTCCTCCTAAAGTCCCCCCCCCCCTCCTGGAGAAAGTTCCTGCAGTGGAAACACTCCTGCGTGGAAACGCAGCTGGTGTGCAGAACATTTTTCATTCTTCTTTTTCACTGTACATGAAGTCACATGACAACCAGCTAGTTTCAGAACAACAAACAGCAGATGTTTGAGGGTCAAAGACAGACAAAGAAATCAAAGAGAAAGTAACCATGACAACACTGGGACTGTTTCATCAGCGTGTTTAAAGCCACAGTTCAGGTCTTTGTGGACTCAGGTGTAACGGCCTCTCTGATCACAACCAGAGAACCATTACACTGCAAAAATATAGGTATGTTTATATTCTTATATATAGCATCTTTAAAATCTATTTATACAGAATGTATAGAGCATGTACTAACGGCCATCTTGGCGGAGAAATAAAGGCATCTGAAACAATCAGCACTCCGAGGCGCCGCGGTCGCTCTGGGACCAGACGCTGGTACATCGAGGAAATGCGAAGAAGAATTAGGAAAGAAAGTGAGCTCTCGTTTTTCTTTTTGTGGCACTTTGTGCATCAAAAAATTAAAATCTAGAGTAAGGCTACAAGGGTGTGTGTGTGTGTGTGTGTGTGTGTGTGTGTGTGTGTGTGTGTGTGTGTGTGTGTGTGTGTGTGTGTGTGTGTGTGTGTGTGTGTGTGTGTGTGTGTGTGTGTGTGTGTGTGTGTGTGTGTGTGTATGTGTATGTGTGTGTGAGAGCCAGAGCTGGCCGCTACAAAGCGCTCGGGAGAGGTAACGTAGAAGTGTTTGTGTTGAGTTTGTGACAAAGAGAGAGAGAGCAGCTCGCTCGCTCACTTCCTGTGTGCTCAGCTGCTGATTGGTCTCCTGGCCTACAGGAATCAAACATGTGTGTGTTGGTTGGTTTCTTTATTAGCAGTGGATCTTCAGGACTACTCACATAAATAACAAAATAAATAGACAGTGGTATCACGCCATCTCTTCATATTCAATAAATAATAAATACATTTCTCTTCTCGGCGCCACGTCCGACTGCAACAAAGAAAAACAACCCAGAAGAAGTGGTTGGTCATATTATCAAAAGATTCTCTCCGTTATAAAACATCTGTAATGAAAAAGGTTTGTAAAAAAACAAAATGTCTTCATATCATTCTGCAGATATGAACGTCTGCAGGGCGCCACACGCTGACCGTGTGTTTCAAAAACAAACAGAATAAATAGATTCAAATAAATAAACGTCATAATTTAAAAGTTCACATGTTTAAATAATTCATATATAACAATCATCAAATCAAGTGCAAGGCCTACGTCCATAAATACTATCCATATGACTAACGGAAACGCTTCACACTACCACTAGCATCATGTCAGTCAAAACATCAAAGAGCAGGGGGCGGGGCTTATTTTCAATCATCATAGAAATAAACACTGATCCTGGATCGTCTCTTTCAACACTGTCAACATCTCTCTGTTGACATCTGTGCTGCAGGAACACCACACACACACACCAAACTGCGTGTGTGTGTGGTGATGAAGTAGAGAGGTGTGTGTCCTCGTCTTCATCACGCCGAGCATCAGCGCTCCTCCAGGTTTCTCCACAAACAGTTCAGGACACAAAGAGACGATAAACACAGCAGTTTACATCCTTCTTCTTCTTCTGATCCGTTTATTCTGTAGGATGCTTCCTCCTCGTCTCCTCCTCCTCCCCTCCTTGTCTCCTACTCCTCTCCTCCTCGTCTCCTCCTCGTCTCCTCGTCTCCTCCTTGTCTCCTCCTCCTCCTCCTCCTCGCCCTCCTCCTCCTCCTCGTCATGGCGAGTGTTTTGGTCCGTTCTCCCTGGGATAATTTCTTTAAAGTTGCCGTTTATTTAAATAACCTGAATTCCCTTTTTTGTTTTTGAATCATATTTCAAAACATCGTCGAGTATTTCAACATCTCTCCTCCGCTCCGTCACGCTGCGGCGCTTCAGGACAGTGAGCCTTCTCCCCCGTGTGTGTGTGTGTGTGTGTGTTTGTGTGTGTGTGAGTGTGTGTGTGTGTGTGTGTGTGTTTGCATGTGTGTGTGTGTGTGTGTGTGTGTGTGTGTGTGTGTGTGTGTGCAGCGCGTCAGACTTTGATGCCCTTCACAGCCTTGTTGATGCTCTCCAGCAGAGCCTTGTTCTCCGGGCTCTGGATACAGTCCTTGTTGGTGTACATGTTGGTCAGCGTGCTCACGTAGCGGTCGAAGTTCTGCTCTGTGATTGGCTCCTGCTGAGAACAAACAACAACCAATACCAACTGAGAGGAGTGTGGACGGGAGCGGCTGTTCACCTCCAAATACAAGAAATCAATGAGAGAGTTGTGTGTGTGTGTGTGTGTGTGTGTTTGTGTGTGTGTGTGTGTGTGTGTGTGTGTGTGTGTGTGTGTGTGTGTGTGTGTGTGTGTGTGTACTACTCACCATGTGCGGCAGGCGGATGTTGGCCAGGCTTCGGATCAGGGCACGGCTCAGACCCGACAGCTCCATGAACAGAGCCTCGTTCTGCTCCTCGATCATCTTGTTCTCGTGCTCGATGCTCTTCAGGTTCTTCTCCATTGAGGAGATCTGAAGAACACAAACAAATCAAAACATCACTGAGGGCTACTCACTGCTGCTGACACTTTATACCATACTCAGACCTGCTCGTGGTACCTACGGTCTCTAAATGTACTATGGGAGGTAGAGCCTTCAGTTATCAGGCCTGCTCATGGTACAGTCTCTAAATGTACTATGGGAGGTAGAGCCTTCAGTTATCAGGCCTGTTCGTGGTACCTACGGTCTCTAAATGTACTATGGGAGGTAGAGCCTTCAGTTATCAGGCCTGCTCATGGTACAGTCTCTAAATGTACTATGGGAGGTAGAGCCTTCAGTTATCAGGCCTGCTAATGGTACCTACAGTCTCTAAATGTACTATGGGAGGTAGAGCCTTCAGTTATCAGGCCTGCTCATGGTACAGTCTCTAAATGTACTATGGGAGGTAGAGCCTTCAGTTATCAGGCCTGTTCGTGGTACCTACGGTCTCTAAATGTACTATGGGAGGTAGAGCCTTCAGTTATCAGGCCTGCTCGTGGTACAGTCTCTAAATGTACTATGGGAGGTAGAGCCTTCAGTTATCAGGCCTGCTCGTGGTACAGTCTCTAAATGTACTATGGGAGGTAGAGCCTTCAGTTATCAGGCCTGCTCATGGTACAGTCTCTAAATGTACTATGGGAGGTAGAGCCTTCAGTTATCAGGCCTGTTCGTGGTACCTACGGTCTCTAAATGTACTATGGGAGGTAGAGCCTTCAGTTATCAGGCCTGCTCATGGTACAGTCTCTAAATGTACTATGGGAGGTAGAGCCTTCAGTTATCAGGCCTGCTAATGGTACCTACAGTCTCTAAATGTACTATGGGAGGTAGAGCCTTCAGTTATCAGGCCTGCTCATGGTACGGTCTCTAAATGTACTATGGGAGGTAGAGCCTTCAGTTATCAGGCCTGTTCGTGGTACAGTCTCTAAATGTACTATGGGAGGTAGAGCCTTCAGTTATCAGGCCTGCTCGTGGTACAGTCTCTAAATGTACTATGGGAGGTAGAGCCTTCAGTTATCAGGCCTGCTCGTGGTACCTATAGTCTCTAAATGTACTGTGGGAGGTAGAGCCTTCAGTTATCAGCCCACCTGTGTCTGCAGGTTGACCATGTCAGCCTCCATCTCGTTGTTGGACTCGTTGAGGTCGTTGATCTCTCTGTTGAGCTGCTTGATGTCCTCGTCGTTGTCCAGGACTGAGGACGAGAGAGGAACAGGGTCTGAGTTTGAGCTGGACTGTGTTTTTATATTTATAAATCTGGATGTGAGTCTGATGGAGTGATGTCACTGAAGGACTTCCTCACATGATGTTTGTGGATCATGTGACTTTCAGCAGCTCGATATTTAAGATGATACAAATAATTCATCTGCTCTAGTTTGCTCTTCACTCTGACAGAGAGCCTCATCCAAACCCAGATTACACATTTATAAAATGACCATTAAGGACCCCTGGACCCCTTCCTCCATCGGGGTCCTTATTGGAGAGTCAGCCCCCCCGTCACACACTGAAGTCTGTGTCCCTGAGTTACCCCTAACAGACGTGTTCCTACAGGTGGACCTCATGTTCCTGTTGTTGTCTGAACTCTTTAAAAGCAGCACAGTTTGACGATGATGATGATGATGATGAAGAGACTGAGTGGTAGTTCTGCTCACCATCACTGGCTCTGAACTTGGTGCTCAGGTAATCCTCGGAGGGGAACTTGGCTTTCTTCTTGGCGAACAAAGCTCGAGGACATCCTGAGAGGCTGGAGACACACAGAGAGAAGGAGGAGGAGGAAGAGGAGGAGAGAGGAGGGGGAGGAGGAGAGAGGAGGAGGCGGTTACTGTTGTGCTCTTTATATCTCACATTCAGATCAACACTAAACGGTACACTTCAGCGTGCTGCAGGATTTAGTTTTTATGTTTAAACGTCCCGACATTTGTCACATTAAAGAAAACAAGATTGCTTCACCTGCAGTTATTTATGTCACTGCAGAGAGATAGAGAGAGGAGTGAAGCAGACTCAAGTCTGAATGCTAAGCTAACCAGTCTGAATGCTAAGCTAACCACCGTCTAGCTTTAGCTTCTGATGTTTTAAAACAACACCTACCTGCGGTGTGTGAGGAAGCTCCCGTTAGCGTGTCCAGAGCCGTCACAGCCGGGGGTGGGGCAGGTGGGTCCCTCTGTCTTAAAGGCCTTCCAGTTGAAGGGGGTCCCGTTCAGGAGACCCTCCTTCTGTCTGCGGGCCGCCAGCGGGCACCCATAGGCGCTGCGGTGTGTGGCGTACTTCCCACTGATATGACCCAGACTGTCACAGCCGGGGACCGGACATCTGAGGAAGAGGAGGAGGAGGAGGAGGAAGAGGAGGAGGAAGAGGAGGGGGAGGGGGAAGAGGAGGAGGAGAAATAAAGAGAGCGAGAAGGCACTGAGGTCAGACGAGAAGGATCCATAAACATTTGGTGTAGAGAAAGACGAGAATATGATGATAAATATTTCATTTGTAAACTTTCTCTTTGGGCCAGATTCATGTTTTCACATCTGTTTGAAACGTTTTATTTTCAGTGAATGATCTAACTGATGAAAGAGCTAGCACATGCTGTTAGCAACATGCTAATGGATTAACTGTTTGTGTGCATCATGAAGCCCATGTTTCTGTGCTCGACTGCCTCTGCCATTAACTACAGTCAGTATCTGTGTGTTCCCCTGATTGTGGATAACCGGGGGCAGCTCTCCCTCTCCCTCTCCCTCTCTCTTTTTATTGCATGTTACCGTCAGTCTGGCTAAAAGCAGACATTATGGCTTTCTGAGCGGTACGAACTTTAAAAGCTCCGAGTCCTCCTGGTTGTCCTTGGTAGGAGTTTTAATTCCACTTTTCTTGGCACGCGGGCACCCAGAGAGACTGAAAACAGAAAGTATGGAGTTGATAACATAGGGTTGAAAAGAGCTGTGGTGAAGAGAAAGCTTCATAAAGAATACTGTAACCAAATGACAACTCAAAGCGACTAACACGGCCCAAAACAGGAGAATGGAAAGGTGTATATGTGATCCCTGACTAACTCTAGCATGAACTGTCACTAGGCCTCTCTGACTGTCTGTGAGTGTGTGTGTCAGTGTGTGTGTGTTTTCAGGAGTGTTTGTTACCTTCTGTGCGAGGTGTAGTTTCCTGTGATGTGTCCCGAGCCGTCACATCCTGGAGTCGGACATCTGGGAGAGAGAAGACCAGGAGGTTTTAATCAGCGTGTGACGGTCGTCATGACTCCAGAATTTAAACTTTGTTATGATTCAAATCAAACCAAATCCACACCTGTTTGTTACCACGGCAACAAAAGTACAAGTCCTACACACCCAGTATTGGGTCATGTGTGGTGTTTTTGTGGTTTATAATTTTTAATCATCAATGATCGCAGACAAACTTTCTGAAGCAAAACGTTTCCAATGTTTGTCGCTATATTTATATTTTTTCCCCATTATCAGCTTTCTCCATTGAGCCTGTTGGCATAGCTTCCAAGCAATATGGCGGACATTAAGTTTCGATTCTGGGAGTGAGTTCCCACCCACTGATCTGTGATTGGTCTGTAGCTTCAGTGGTCGAAAATATGAGGAACAAGCGTTGTAGTTTCACCCCGTTAACCACAACAGCTTCCAGTGACGCAGAAATCATCATTTTGCGTCACTGGAAGCTCCTTTTCAGACTTAGAAATACAAAGATTTCCCATCTCAGGGGAAAATGAGGGCGGGATGCACGACCATTCAAAAATACTACCAGATTTCTAATGATACAAAGATTAATGCAAATGGGTGAAGTATCCTTTTAATCATTATCATCAGAGGTTCATTTCACATTCACACGGACTGAAAGGCCAGATGCAGAAAAGCAGCGTGACAGATGCAGCAGCGGCAACAACAAAAGCAGCGTGAGTGTCAGCAGAGTGTGCTTGGCGTGTGTTTGGCGTGTGTTGGGCGTGCGTTGGGCGTGTGTTTGGCGTGCGTTGGGAGCGTGTTTGGCGTGCGTTTGGCGTGTGTTGGGCGTGCGTTTGGCGTGCGTTGGGCGTGCGTTTGGCGTGTGTTTGCGAGTGTTGGACGTGTGTTGGGCGTGTGTTTGGCGTGTGTTTGGCGTGTGTTGGTCGTGTGTTAGGCGTGTGTTAGGCGTGTGTTGGGCGTGTGTTGGCCGTGTGTTGGCCGTGTGTTTGGTGTGTGTTGGCCGTGTGTTTGGTGTGTGTTGGCCGTGTGTGTTGGCCGTGTGTTTGGCGTGTATTTGGCGTGTGTTGGGAGTGTGTTGGGAGTGTTAGCGAGTGTTTGCGAGTGTTGGACATGTGTTTGGCATGTAGCAGCAGTGAAGTGTAGTGAAAAGGAGTGAAGGTGTAGAGCACACATACTTGAGTTCAGGCGTGTGGGCCGCCATGAGGGACCGAAGGCTCTTATCAGCGAGAGGACACCCAGACAGACTGAGAGGAAGAGCGAAGGGCGGGCGAGGAAGAGGAGAGCGTGTGAAAGGAGAGGAGAGAGAGAGAGAGAGAGAGAGAGAGAGAAAGTGAGTGAAGGGAAATCAAGAATGCGAGGCATACCAAGGTCATTTAGGAAGAAGAGGACAGACGGCCAGAAGTAAATTACTGATGCATATCAGAGTCAATGAGCGTCCGTGCTTGCCGGCTCACTCGCCCTTATTGCCTCGGGCACATCAGGATGAAATCAAATGTTTGGATTGGTCGAGTTTTGGACTCTCTCACTCTCACAGCTCATGCTTTAAAACACGAGTTTGATTTCTGCAGGAAATAAGTGAAAAGGTAAAAACCTGCGATGAGAGGCGTAGTTTCCAGTGATGTGACCACTGCCGTCACAGCCAGGCGTGGGACACCTGAGAGAGAGAGAGTGTAGTTCTTTATTCATCCTCCATGTTTGTAGTTTTTGACAGAAGAACGGTTGTTGATCCAGACTTCACAGGAAGTGAAATGTTTTAAATGATTCTGATTAGATACGATTTGAATCACCTGATCGACTAAAATAAAACGTGTGATGTTTGTATATGACGGTAATTAAAACATCAGTTTTTGACCTCTTTAGCATTAGCATGTTAGCATGGTCAGGGGTTAGCATTAAGCTCAAACTTACGAGAGCAGCTCTTTCTTGGCGTCCTTGGGTTGAAATTTGACCTTGAAGCTCGGGGTGGTGACCTCTCCCGGGTACTTCCTGTCCTCCATACAGTCCTGCATCATGTCGCAGTCCTCGGGGTCGGAGGACACGTATGAGTGACCTGTGTGCTCCATCTGACAAACACATAACATTCACAGCTTTAACTCTTTGACCCTCTCATATGAACTTGTGTTTCTCAGAGTGGACGGCGTTCTCCTGACAGTTTCTACGTCTGCGTACACACTCAGGAACTTTGCAGAGTGCCATGTGCACACTCGTCTCTGCTCTGATCCTTTTCTTATTCTCTTGTAGACAAGTGATGCAGAGTGTCCTCATAAAATATTTAAACTCAAAGCCCTTTTTATATTTCTTTTGAAAAAGTTCAAAGGAGCACAAATTAGCATATGCCAAAGTCAGGATGGTGCAATCTACCTGACACACCAGCTGTGCTGCACGGAGTGGTGTTTTAAGGGAGCAGAAACTCCATGTTTCACAGAATAAATGAATAATAGAAAGAGGGGACAGGAACCACGGTGAGGGGATGACAGGAAGACAAAGTGATGTAAACGAGTAAAAGAGCTCAGGGCCCGTTTGTTCTGTTGTTATTTATGCTGCAGCGTTTCCTCCACAGGAAGAACGCCGCCTGTTAGGAGCTCGCTCTCTAATCACACTGACCTCGTCCATTTCCTCCTCCCTCTGGCGGTTAGGTTTGGTGTAATCCAGAGGCCCCTCCCACTCCTCCTGCTTGTAGGCGAGAAGGTTTGGTGATGTCATCCCGCTGCCGTGATGGAGGGAGGAAGAGGAGGAGGAGGGGTCGGGGGAGCGGACCCCGGGGCTGGTGCCGGACAGACTGCCCTCATGTTTAATGGGCTTCTTCATGCTCAGGTCCAGAGTGCCGTTCTCGTCCACCTCGATGTCCATCTCCTGCAGAGGAGAGAGCGAGAGAGAGGGGGGGGGGGGGAGAGAGAGAGAGAGAGAGAGAGAGAGAGAGAGAGAGAGAGAGAGAGAGAGAGAGAGAGGAGAACAACATCATTAGATTTTAATGCAAACATTGATAAAAGAAAATGTCATGTTGGGTCTAATTGAATCATATTTTATTGATGACTGACTCACTGCAGGAGACAGACTCTAGTGGACACTGGAGGAACTGCAGCTGTAAAGTTGGACATTTTAACATGGAGCTCTATGGGGACTGACTCACTGCAGGAGACAGACTCTAGTGGACACTGGAGGAACTGCAGCTGTAAAGTTGGACATTTTAACATGAGCTCTATGGGGACTGACTCACTGCAGGAGACAGACTCTAGTGGACACTGGAGGAACTGCAGCTGTAAAGTTGAACCTTTTAACATGGGGATTCAAAAATAAAAACAGGAAGTTGTGTTTGCAGGTTTTGTGTCCACTTTCAGCCTGAGAGGTTTTTGTAGATCTGATCGTTCTATCAGGAACAATTGTGATTAATTGACCTTCTTTGAGCAGATTCAGTTGCAGAGCGACATAATCGAACCTAAATGTGTCTGTGTCGTAGCGTCACATGTCGGCTTTGAGAGAGGATCTTAATTTCAGATTAGACTGAACTATTCTGAGGTGAATTTATTGATTCATCTACCTTCACCTGTGTGTGAAATTGTCCTCAAGCTTCATACGGTCTTTGTTCCACTTCAATCCCTTCATCCATTCAGCGTGCACTAATGATATCTAATGTATTCTGCTGATTCTCTGCCAGCAGCAGCACCGCCGAGTGCTTCATCTCTGCGCTCGGTCGTGGTTCTGGCAGCTGAACAGATGCAGAGCGAGGAGACGGGCCGTGTCTTCAGCCGTCATCTAACACGAGCTGGTCAGGAGCCAGACAAATCAAAGAACAGATCTCAGATCAGTCCTGTTTAATGAGCTTGCTGCTCCAGTGTTTCTACACCCAAGTTAACTGTGACTCCAGATCAGTCGTGCTGTATCGGCTCTGTAGTACCGCGCGGCTCCGCCTGCTCTTGGATCAGTGCCTCGCTGAACATGCGCTCGCTCTGCTCGGCTAACACACACACATTAATCTTCACTCTCCATCTCCTGAAACCACGTCAGGAAATCGAAAAATGATGAAGCAGTCACTTTCTCTCCTCTGTGAGGCAAAAGGGCTTTTAAAAATCACAATATGGGGGAAAGTGGAGCTCCAATTACACCTCCTGAGCACAGAGAGGGGAGAGGGGGAGGAGAAGGGGAGGAGAGGGGGAGATAACACAGAGCAAAAAGAGATGTGAAAAGAAATGAAGGAGAGAGTGGCGGGGGCGGAGGAAAGAGAGTGGGAGATCCGTCCGGCAGATAATGAAAAAAGGCTACCTGGTGGAAAGTAATCCAGGGAACAGGCAGCCAGCCAAATTCAATAACAACATGAAAAGTGTGGGAGGGAGGGAGGGAGGGAGGGAAGGAGGGAGGGAGGGAGGGATGAAAGGATGAGAGAGGACGGCAGAGGTGATGCAACTCCATCTCAACACCATCCTGTTGCTTCAAGCACAAGTCTCCTGATGATAAATCATGCAGAGAGGAGGGAGGAGGAGAGGAGGGGAGGGGAGGGGAGGGGAGGGGAGGGAGGAGGAGAGGGGAGAGGAGAGGAGAGGAGAGGAGAGGAGAGGGGAGGGGAGGAGAGGAGGAGGGGAGGGGAGAGGAGGGGAGTGGAGAGGAGAGGAGAGGAGAGGAGAGGAGGGGGACACTGAGGAAGAGAGGTGTTAAAAGGACATGAAAGGAAAGGAGGCAAACACCAATGACAGGAGAGGAAGATGGAAAAGAAAGGAAACAAGAGGACAGGGGAGGATGAAGGAGGTGAGGATAAGAGGGAAAGAACAGAAGGGGATAGGAAATGTACAGTATGTAAAGAAGAAAAGTCGCAAGGACACAGGAAGAAAGGAGATGAGATAGAGAGGAAAGGAAAGGAAAAAGGAGAAGGTAAGATGTGTGTGTGTACCTTGTTGTGTGGTTTGGTGCTGAGGTTCTCCGGTTTCTCCCAGCAGCGAGTGGACAGGTTCAGGATGGCGGTGGCGGCCATGTGGGCGGCCTCGGCATCGTGGGAGTAATCGTAGGCCAAGGAGGAGCTCTTCCCGTAACCGTGGAGAACAAGGCTGGGCGACGAGGACTTGGGGAAAGAGGGCTTAGCTGTAGGAGGATAAAAGATTCAGATCAGCTGGTGTGTAACGTCTCCTCAGAGGAGGGGGAACATGGCGTGCTCTCTTACTTTTGAAGGCTTTGGGTGACGTTTCGCTGGTGGCCATCTTTGGAGCGAGCATGCGCTTCCCAAACACTTGAGCATCGAAGCTTGCATAATCGAAGGACACCTTGGAGTACTTCTCCAGCTCCTTGGCCAGGTTAGCTCGAGGCGTGGTGGGGGCCATGTTGGGCCTGTAGCTGCCGAACGGAGGAACCTCCAGCTGCTTTACAAAACACATGGGCCTGGGGGGGGCGGGGAGAGAGAGAGAGAGAGAGAGAGAGAGTCAGGGTGGGAGGGTTAAGTTTAAATAAAACAGAATAGACCTGTGGAGAGGAGAGAGAGAGAGAGAGGGGTGCAGAGAGAGAGAGAGGGGGGTGCAGAGATTAGAGAGAAAGAGAGATAGAGAGAGACAACCAAATCACCCTGTTCCTCAAACAGAACAATATGACACAGACCAAACCCAGCCAACTGTTCAACATCCCCAGGACGTATAGATGGAGCCCCGACAGCACTGAGCAATACCAAGAGGCAAGCAATAGTGAAGAGATCCAATCATTAGTACAAGAGTTTATAGATTACCCCTACCCCCTACTACTGAAGGCATATGTAAGGCTGTCCAAAGTATGAGTTTTATCTTTGAAAGAACAGCAAAAAAAGCTGAACTGAAAGTATGTACAAACAAAAGGAAAACAACCAAAAAGAGTATCAAAATCTGAGAAAAGAAGTCAGAAAATGATCAAACCTTAAACACAGAGAACCTTCAAACAGTCAGCTACGCCTTCAGTACTTTGAAACACTTCAAACTTATAAAAATACAATCAGAAACAAAAAGATCCACTATACACAGAAACAATTAGAGAGACTTGAAGAGAGCATCGAGTCGAAGTCTTTCTGGGACCAATGGAAGTCTGTCTGTCAGTCTGAGCCTGAAGAGCTGGTCATACAGGACGGAGACATATGGACTGAACATTTCCAGTCCTTTTTTGGACCTAAACCACCAGGAACTGACTCTGAAACCATTCAAATACTAGAAAAACTACAAAATATGGAACTGGTCATCAAAGACTACCAAAACCCCCTAGATCTCCCCGTTAATTTGAACCACCTGAAAACTAAATTAAAGACCCTCAAAAACAAAAAAGCATGTGGCCCTGATGGCATACTGAACAAAATGCTAAAATACAGCACAGAAAAATTCCAACTGGCTATTCTCAAATTATTCAATTTAATTCTGAGTGTGGGATATTTCCCCGAGAGTTGGAGTCAAGGTCTTATTACACCGATATTTAAAAGTGGTGACAAAAGTGACCCTCAGAACTACAGAGGAATATGTGTCACCAGCTGTTTGGGCAAAGAGCTCTGCAGCATCATAAACTCCCGGATCGTTGACTTCTTAAAAGAACACAACGTCCTGCATAAAAGTCAGATTGGATTCATGCCTCACCATCGCACATCAGATCATATCTTCACCCTCAGCACTCTCATTGACCACCATGTACACCAAAATAAAAATAAAATGTATGCTTGTTTTGTAGACTTCAGGAAGGCCTTTGACTCCATTTGGCATGAATGACTCTTTTACAAATTACTAGAAAGTGGCATAGGGGGGAAAACCTATGATTTAATTAAAACTATGTATGTAAATAACAGATGTGCAATTAAAATTGGAAACAAAAGAACAAATTATTTCAGGCAGTACCGTGGGGTGAAACAGGGCTGCAACATGAGTTCAACCCTCTTTAACATATATATTAACAAGTCCACAGCTCCTGGTGTGACCCTGCAGGACACAGAGGTCAAATGTCTGATGTTTGCTGATGACCTGGTTCTCCTGTCTCCCTCCCCAGAGGGTTTACAGCAGAGCCTGGACATCCTCCACAAGTTCAGATCAAACATGGGCACTTACTGTCAATATGAACAAGACCAAAATGATGACCTTCCAAAGCAGATCCAACTCTCAGAGAAACACATTCACATTAGAAGACACAGAAATCCAGCACACCAAACAATACACATATTTAGCCTTAGTCATCACTCCCACTGGACATTTTGGCATGACTGTGAATGAGCTGAAAGAGAGAGGAAGAAGGACTTTTATGCCATCAAAAGAAAAATTCAGATTGACATTCCAATTAGGACCTGGCTCAAAATTCTCAATTCAATAATAGACCCAATCATTTTATATGGTAGTGAAGTATGGGGCCCATTAACCAACCAAGACTTCCCCAAATGGGAAAAACACCCGCTGGAAGCCCTGCATGCAGAACTGTGTAGAAACATCCTGAGAGTCCACAGACACACGGCCAGTAATGCATGCAGGGCAGAACTCAGCCAATACCCTTTAATCATTAATATCCAAAAGAAAGCCATCACATTCTATAAACACCTCCAATCCAGTGACCCACACTCCTACCAATTCAAAGCCCTTCAGTGCCAAGAGTTGAACCCAGATAAGAGTCCCCTCTGCCAGCTGATCCTGAAGCTCCGCCCTCAAACACCAGGGCTTCAGGACACACCCCAAACAATCTGGCCCAACCAAATTATCTCAAAACAAAAAGACAATTCTATCAAATATTGGAAGCAAAGCACCAAATCACAAAGTAAATTAGAATTCTATTTGAGCCTAAACAGAGAGTACAAGCTGGCAGAGTACCTGAGCACAGTGAGGGATGTGAAACTACGGAAAACCATGACGATGTACAGACTGAGTGGACACAGTCTGACCATAGAAACAGGCCGTCACAGACAGAACTGGTTACCCAGAGAGGCCAGGCTGTGTTCACTGTGTCATCAGAATCTCACTTCCTCCTACACTGTGACATGTATAAAGATTTAAGAGAGACTCTCTTTGATTACATTGATAATAAATATTCTGACTTTCTCCATCTCCCTGATCCTCAGAAGCTGTTCTATCTCTGTGGAGAGAAAAGTCTGTGTGCAGTACAAGCTGCTAAATATGTTCATGATTGTCACAAACTGAGACAAAATACATTTAATGTTTCATAGAAATACACTGTAAAAATAATTCATGTTATTGTTAATGTCTTTTATTCATATTTGTTGTATTTGTTTACTGTATATATTGTAATCATTTGTTGTTCAAAATGTTTTCTGTACTGCTTTGGCAACATAGATTGTTGATCTGTCATGCCAATAAAGCTCATTTGAATTGAATTGAATTGAATTGAGAGAGAGAGAGAGAGAGAGAGAGAGAGAGAGGGGTGCAGAGAGAGAGGGGTGCAGAGACAGAGAGAGAGAGAGAGAGAGTGGTGTACTTAGCAGGAGTGCAGCAGGATTAAAAGCTCTCTTATCAGCACAGGGCACATTTGCATGTTGTACAGCAGGAATTTATGAGCTTTAAGCCCTCTCGTTTTCCTGGAGAGCCCAGGCTTTTGTGAGACCTGTTGGCGTAAATCCACTGATAGACCGGGGGGGGGGGGGGGGGGCAGGGGGCGACACTGAGTCCTCCAAGCGCTCATTTACAGCCTCATGAGCCGAAGTGAAGGACAGATCAACAGACCCACACCTTCTCTGAGTCACCTGGCTGCTCAGATGTCAGGTGACCACCTGTGTCTGTAACTCTTCATGTTCTAACAGGTGTCATGTGATCACCTGTGTCTGTAACTCTTCATGTTCTAACAGGTGTCATGTGATCACCTGTGTCTGTAACTCTTCATGTTCTAACAGGTGTCATGTGATCACCTGTGTCTGTAACT
>NC_083626.1:10995294-10997794 GCF_963584025.1 Labrus mixtus | reverse complement strand
CAAGTGTGAAACTCAAAGAAAATACTTTGAAATATTCTTTAAATTAATGTTTTTATTCCTCTCTATTTATTTCGTTGTTTTAAAGATTAGTTTTTTTGTATTGCACTCTTGACTCTGTACCCAGTAAATCCTCACAGGAGGCCCCACACAACCTCTCCAGACAGGTTTTAAAATGTGGCTCACTTTGACCCAGATGTGTTCCTCTGGGTTCCTGTGTTGGCCCACTTAAAGCCCACCTGACAGGTGAGGCCCACGTTAGATGAACTTGTCTTTTCTATCAGGAGTGTCTGATGTCGGTGTGTCCTTGAACTCAACACTGTGCTTACAGCAGGTGTGTGATGTTACTGTACCTTTAAATAAACAGAATCAGGTGTCAGCATTGTCCCTGCTCTCTGTCCTACCTTTGCTGAAGTAGCTCTTGCGCAGGATGTCCAGGTGTTTGGGCCTGTCGTCCATGGTGAAGTATCTCTGGTGGTGGAGGTCAGGGCCGCACAGCAGCTCTCGGGGCCCGGCCGGCTTCACCTGCTCCGCCTTCAGGGCGATGGCCTGCTCCAGCAGACCCAGGTTCCCCCTCGTGATGTCGAACATTTCTGACTCGTCCGTCACCGTGGAACGCTGCGATAGGCTGTCCTCGTCGTCACGCTCGTCGTCCCCGTCCACATCGTCGAAGTCCTTCTCGTCGGAGCGGTCTGACCTCACCTCGATGATGTCGGGGGAGGCGGAGGGTGCCGCTGTGTGGAGGTGAAAGTTCTCTCCTCGGAGGTTGGGGAAGTAGTCCTCAAGCGGACCGGCCCTGAAGATGAGGGGAGGACTGGACTTGTAGTTCTGAAGAGGTTTGTGGGAGTCCAATTTGTGGAGTGGACTGGCCCGGTGGGAGTTGTAGTTTTCTGGGAGACTGGCCATGTGGGAGTTGTAGTCCTGTAGGGGACTGGCTGTGTGGTTAAAGGTGTGTGTTCCCTGAGCGGCGGCGGTGCTGGTAATAGTGCGGACGGCAGTTGGCACATCGGGCAGACTGTGGTGCTCCTCCTCCTCCTCCTCCTCCTCCTCCTGCTCCTCTTCCTGCTCCTGCTCCACCTGCTCCTCCTTCTCTTCAGGAGTGCTCAGTCTCTGATGTGCTGGAGCTGCCTCCTCCTCCTCCTCCTGCTGCTCCTGCTCCTCCTCTCTGTCATCTCTGATCTGGTCAGACAGGTACTGCTGGTTCTCCTGGCTCATCTCCTTTCCTTCTTCCTCCTCCTCCTCCTCAGCTGCCTCCTTCTGTCCAACAGGTGACTCTGATACTTGAACTCTGTTTGCCTCCTCCTCCTCCTCTTCCTCCTTCTCCTCCTTTACTTCTTCACCCCGTGCGGCTGCCACAACGATATCCTCCTCAGTCTCCATAGCAACCGGCTGCAGAAGGGCCACACTCGGCTCATTGTTGTCGGGGACTCGGCCGAGGTGGAGGAGAGAGTTGGCCACCTCTTCGGCACTCTGAGAGGGAGACGGACACTCGTCTGCAGGGGGCGCCGCTGCGTGCTCAGGCTCGATGATGACACACTCTTCTTCTATGGAAACAGAGGTGATGATGTCAGAGTGATATCACAGTGATATCACAGTTTTTTTACTGTAAAAACATGACCCTCTGTACATGCAGGTCAGCTGCCCCTAATGGCCATTAGGAGGTACTGCACCTCACCTTCTGTTAAATGTGTTTTCTATCTGTCAGATGGATTCACATAAACTCTAAACTTCATCATTTATCTCTCCTAAAAGCAATTTGAAGCTGCAGGACTCTGTGCCCTGAATCAAGACTGTTAGGCTGACTAACAGTTCAGGGTTTGGTTCCCTGAATGTCCAACGTCTCTGAGAGCAGAACATACGAGGCACATCACCTCTGTTTTTAAAACGATGCAGAGGTTTAATGTTCCTCCTGTGATAACTGATCTTACCTTCATCAGCTCTGTCCTCCTCCTTCTGATCAGTCTCCTCCTCCTGCTGTGACTCCTCCTCCTCATGTCCGTTTGTCTGTTCATCTTGTGCCACCTCCTCTTTCTCCTCCTCTCCTCCTTCCTTACTCTCCCGGCTCTTCTCTCCATCTTTCTCTCCCTCGCCCTCAGCCTCGCTGCTGGCGTCGCTCTCTGCGCTGAAGCCCTCATCCAGCGCCAGTTTCAGGGCGTTGGACTTCCTCTTGGCGGCGGGCTGCTCTGCGTCCTGCTCCTCCTGATCCTGCTCTGCCTCGGCTTCCTCTAGACGGCGCTTCCTGGCTATGGGGCAGCCCAGAACGCTGACGGAGGGAGAGAAGAAGAAAGACAGTTAAAGACAACATTTCAACTTTGACATGTTCAGCTTCATGCAGCTCGTCAGCAGGATGGACGGCGGGGCTATGATGTGACATGAGGAGGGTTGAAAAGTAAACACGTGTGGCCTGAGGGGGGCGCCATGCAGGCTCAGTCACTCATCACAACCAATCAGAGCCAATTGAGTGGAACGTTTAATGAACATCTTGTGTGGAGAGGCGGGCGGG
>NC_083626.1:10980294-10990294 GCF_963584025.1 Labrus mixtus | reverse complement strand
ATTACTGGACTCTGCTTTTTTACATCACAGGTCTCCCCCTTTATGCCTCTCTCTCTGCCTCACTCTCCCCTCCCCCCCCCCCCCCCACCCCCCCATCCCCCCCTCCCCTCCTTGCCCCGGCACTTAGCAGCTTTGTTGCGTCTCTGTAGTGAAGTTGGCAGCGGCTCAGTGGGACTGTGTCTCTGGCAGTCCCTCTTTCCTGCTAATAGACTCGAATGAAAGGAGGAGAGAGAGAGAGGGGCGAGAGGATGAGCGCGGGATGAGAGGAGGATGAAGCACGCTGTTGTTTTTGTTGTTGTTAAGGTCTTTTTTTTCATTCATTCATTAGAGTGTGGAGGGTTTGACCGGAGGTACAGGTGCAGGAAAAAGCTCCTCCCATCCGGAGTGTGTCCGCCTGTTTCTCTGTGTGTGTGTGTGTGTGTGTGTGTGTGTGTGTGTGTGTGTGTGTGTGTGTGTGTGTGTGTGTGTGTGTGTGTGTGTGTGTGTGTCTGTGTGTGTGTGTGTGTGTATATGTGTGTGCACGCTCGTGTTCCAGCAGGAGTGTGTGTGTGTGTGTGTGTGTGTGTGTGTGTGTGTGTGTGTGTGTGTTGATGAAGCGCTGTGAGTGTGGAAGTTGAGCAACAAGCAGCCGCGTTGTGTCGGCTGAAGGAGCAGCCGTCGAGTGTTCAGTCAAGAGTTTTCTGTGTGTGTGTGTGTGTGTGTGTGTGTGTGTGCTCCTCTTTGTTCAGTTCAAAGTCTGCTTCCTCACGTTTGATCAGAGCGCAGGCAGAGTATCAGAACTGTAATAAAGTACAGCGTGCACATCGTTACTCTTAAAAGCCAGAAAGGCTTTTGATATTTATGTGTATGAAGCTGTTCTTTATGATATATCTTGAAATGTATGTATTTATGTGTATGAAGCTGTTCTTTATGATATATCTTTAAATGTATGTATTTATGTTTATGAAGCTGTTCTTTATGATATATCTTTAAATGTGATGAGTTCATGACTATGAAAGATTCAACCCGCTGTCACATGTTAGCTCTGTGTGTTGACCTCCTGACATCTCAGGTTTGAATCTAAAGGTTTCATCTTTCACTCTTTTTCACGGCCTCGGTAAGAGCAGCTTTAAACACAGCCAGAGTGTGTGTGTGTGTGTGTGTGTGTGAGAACGTATGTGTTTATGTGTGTGTGTGTGTGTGTCTGTTTGTGTGTGTGTGTGTGTGTGTGTGTGTGTGTGTGTCTGTTTATGTGTGTGTGTGTGTGTGTGTGTGTGTGTGTGTGTGTGTCTGTTTATGTGTGTGTTTGTGTGTGTGTGTGTGTGTGTGTCTGTTTGTGTGTGTGTGTGTGTGTGTCTGTTTATGTGTGTGTGTGTGTGTGTGTGTGTGTGTGTGTGTGAACGTGTGTTTATGTGCGTGTGTGTGTGTGTGTGTGTGTGTGTGTGTGTGTGTCTGTTTATGTGTGTGTGTGTGTGTGTGTGTCTGTTTATGTGTGTGTGTGTTTGTGTGTGTGTGTGTGTGTGTGTGTGTGTGTGTCTGTTTATGTGTGTGTTTGTGTGTGTGTGTGTTTGTGTGTGTGTGTGTGTGTGTGTGAACGTGTGTTTATGTGCGTGTGTGTGTGTGTGTGTGTGTCTTTTCTCCTGCATGAAAAGACGACTGTATATATTACTCTCTCTCGTTTTCATCCTTACACTGACAGTCATCTGATGAATCAAACCTGGACTGAAAAGGGCCCCTATTGCTTTCATGTTTGCGTAACCATAGTTACGCACATTTAAATAGGTAAGCACATCTGAGTTCTCCTTTCTTTCCGTCCTTTTTCTCAATTCCAGCTCATTAAATCTGTATGAAAACAAAGTCAGGATCCAGATGCAGCCGACCGCCATTCACCTGCTTTCTATCCTCTCTCTCAAAGACGGGTTCTCCACCTGGATGTGTTTTATTTTGAAGAGGGCAGGTTCTCTACCTGGATGTGTTTTATTTTGAAGGGGACAGGTTCTCTACCTGGACGTGTTTTATTTTGAAGGGGACAGGTTCTCTACCTGGACGTGTTTTATTTTGAAGGGGGCAGGTTCTCTACCTGGACGTGTTTTATTTTGAAGGGGACAGGTTCTCTTCCTGGATGTGTTTTAATTTGAAGGGGGCAGGTTCTCTTCCTGGACATGTTTTATTTTGAAGGAGGGCAGGTTCTCTACCTGGATGTGTTTTATTTTGAAGGGTACAGGTGCTCTACCTGGATGTGTTTTATTTTGAAGGGGACAGGTTCTCTACCTGGACGTGTTTTATTTTGAAGGGGACAGGTTCTCTACCTGGATGTATTTTATTTTGAAGGGGGCAGGTTCTCTTCCTGGACATGTTTTATTTTGAAGGAGGGCAGGTTCTCTTCGTGGATGTGTTTTATTTTGAAGGGGGGTGTGGGTTACTAGAAACATCTCTGTAGAGCAGCAGAGTGAAAGGAGAGGGGGGGGTGTGTCCGCCGAGCGTGGAGGTTTAACTGGTGTGAAATGTGACGAAGCAGCAGCAGAAGAAGAAGAAAAAGGAGGAGGAGGATGAAGACGCGGCTCGTCCCTACAGGCTGCGTCCTACATTATCAATTATGTCGCTCTTTGTGTGCAGGGGGGGTGCGCTGCTCTGCATTCTGACAGCTCTATGTAAATGTCTTCCTGGGGGCGATGACTTCAGAGAGAAGGTCACCCTTCGTCCCCCGGTGCACATAAATGACTCTTTTATTCATTCTCAGGTTTACAAGAGGGGAGGAGGGGAGGAGGAGGTAAAGGTGGGGGGAGGGAGATGGGAAACCGACGACCAGCGCTGACTTCTCCAAAAAACTACCTGCAGCGGCCAATTAGAGGCGCTGCAGAGTTCCCTCAACAGGCCGACCACGCCATGCAGCCTCCATGTTGGATCAGTGCACGGTGAGACCGTCCACAGTTTCACTTTAATAATTCACAGCAGGCGGGGCAGGGGGAGGGGAGGGAGGAGGTGGTGGGGGAGGGGAGACAGTTCTTTATGCATAAAGTCAGATCGTGTGTGTGCATGCAGGATGTGTGCTGACCGTGTTAGGACGTGTCCACTTATTGGTTTGTTGACCATATTTAGAGGAGAGGGAGGAGCCAGAGAGGAGTGAGGGGTTAACAAACGCTAAGTTATCATAGCTTAACAGTCGGTATGTGTGGTTAATTAATTATCTGCTAATGAGCTCGTTAACCACAGAGTGAGATCCTGTGGAGCTGAAAACGCTCAGACAAGATGTGATTCTCATACCGCCAGCCCCCCATCTTCTGCCCACAAATAAATCAAATAACTAGCTAACAGTTCAGGTTTGTTTCTCACAGACTCTGATAGCTGCTAATTGTTGCTAACATGTAAATAAATAAAGTTCTAATGTGACTGGTTGTGGAGCTCAGACTTGTTGGACGGTCTGTTAGTCCAATAAAGCTCACAGAGAGAGACAGATTATTAGTCTGATATTTACATGAACAAATCTCCAAAAGACTCGAACAGCACAAACACGGCCCAGGGGTCAAAGGTCAGGGACTGAATTAGCTGAGGTGACACCTAACAGACTGCTAGCAGCTCCCACCTGTCACTCAAAGAGGCCACGCCCCTTAATTCTACATCCCGTTAAGCCTTAATAATGTAGAATAAGAGTTGTATAAACATTCAGCCCGAACAGCTAAAGAGAGAAATGAGCTCCAGAGACCCAAACTGTTTTTGTACCAGGATGTAAACATGTTTATTTTAACATGGAGCTCTATGGGGACTGACTCACTGCAGGAGACAGACTCTAGTGGACACTGGAGGAACTGCAGCTGTAAAGTTGGACATTTTAACATGGTTGCTTCTTGGTGTAAACAGATGTTTCTGTTTCATTACAAATCATTTCAAATAAACAGGAAGTTGTTTTTGCAGGTATCAGACAGATGGGGGGTGGAGTGGTGATGTAGTGTTTGAAACCTCTCCCTCCTCTCCCCCGCAGCAGCAGAAATCAAACCAAATCAATAAAAGTCATCTCTTCAGATGAACCCGAGCCATCAGGGGGAAGTAAAACTACTTTTAGCGTGCCCGGGGGAAAACCACCCCCACTCCTCTCTCCTGCTATCACTCCGTCTCTTTGTTGAGCAGTGACACAGGAGAGGAAGAAGCAGAAATAACCCTCAAATCATCCAAAGTTTGAAAGTAAAGAAGAAGAAAAAGACGGGACAGAGCGGAGAGGAGAGGAGAGGCAGGGTGAGTGTTTCTCTGCTCAGCTGATAAGGAAGAATATCACGGACAGAAAACGTATGAGCAGCTCAAGGACGTCCTTTGAGTTTCTTTTTTATTCTGTTTCTACACAAAAAGAATCGAGTGGAGTGAAGTCAGCAGCAGGAAGCGCTGAGCCGAGCGTGCTGAGCTTAACTAAACCCAGGATGGGCAGGGCCGAGTCGGACATTTGATGTGCTGCTTGATTCATGTTTTCACCCCCCTTCTTTTCCCCAACACACACACGCACGCACGCAAGCACGCACGCACGCACGCACGCACACACACACACACACACACACACACACACACACACACTGTGTCTCCTCCCTCTTCACTCTCCCCGCTGAGTTAGGGATTGGGGAAATGCCCAGGAAGCAGAATCCGGTTAGAAGGGTTGTTGAGGGGATGGGGGAAGGGGCGGAGCTTCATGAAGCTGTCACTCACCATGATTGGTCGACGGCTCTGCAGTCTCTGGGAGGCCTGACAGCGGCTGCTGGTCCTCTCGCCTCGTGTCCACCGCTGGTTCACCAGCTCGCCCCGAAACTCATTTTCTACAAACAGGAAGGGAGGAAAAGGGGGGGGGGGGGGGGGGGGGGGGCGAGAGTAGGGGAGGGAGGAGGAGAAGGGGGAGGAGTATTTGGGGAAAAGAAAAAATAGAGAGTTGTCATAGAAATCAACAGCATCAGCACCAGAGGATGGGCAGCGTTTGGAAAGGGTGGGGGCTCCACTCTGAGGGAAGGTCGGGGCACTCGAGCATGCTGCACACACTCCTTTATTAAGTAAAGGACACACACACACACACACACACACACACACACACACACACAGGCATGGTTAAGTGCCCCAGCTGGGGTCCCTGTCACTCTGCTATTAGAATCAATCAAATTTGCGCATTTTTATCGAGCCTTTCAGGGTGCATGTATAAGTGGAGGGGGCTGGGCGTGGCGAGGGGGCGGGGGGTGAAGAATGGTCAGTAAATAATGAATCATACATAAATCAGCGCCGCCCACCCCCCCCTCTGCTGTTTTTCATCAAGGTAATAGCTCTTCACTTCATATAAAATAAACTGGCTTCACTTCTCCTGACTTTACAGGAAACAAAGACGCTCCAGCAGGCGTGGTGGGAGAACTTTACATCGAGTGAAGCTTCAAACCACTCGAGCTGTTTCTGAAGCAGGAGTGAGTCTCTCTACGCTGCTACACTGAAATCTGACTCTCTTTCAGATAGATATGAACACATGTACCCTCGGAGTGTGTGTGTGTGTATGTGTGCAGCTGATTGTTGTGAAAGAGGAAGTGCCCTTGAGTTTACAGTAACTCTTCCTCTGCGGGGAGCAGCGGTCAGTCGGTCGGTCCTCAGAGATAAAAACTCTGAAACTGAGCGAGCTTCGGGTCAGCATGCAAATTAAAGCTGCAACATTGTGGAGGATCATCAGAAGATATTGAAATGAGTTTGAGTTTGACATTAAAGACTACAGAAACGTTGTAGCTTGCAGCATCAGAATTTAAACTTTGCTCCTGAACTTGAGGAGGAATCTGTGGCCTCCGTCTTTTCTCTCCATCTTTTCATCTGGTCTCCTTGCTGCTCTTAAAGGTACAGCGCGTTATTTTCTGTGCAAATGCTGTCCTGTACGTGAACCTGCAGAGCACACAGAGTGCACGCTCAGAGCAACGCCAACCAGAGAGCAAACACAGAGACAACAAAAGGGTAAGAGAGAGAGGGGGGGAGAGAGAGAGAGGGGGGGAGAGAGGGGGAGAGAGAGAGAGAGAGAGAGAGAACCTCGCCTCGGCCAGCACTCTGCAAAATGCTTGTTTATCAACTTTCTCTCCCCCCTCAGAGAAAAAGTGATGACAGCAGCAGTGCTGTTGATCCACATCTTCGCCTGTCTATCTGCCTGTCTGTCTGTCTGTGTGTCTGTGTGTCTGTCTGTGTGACTGTCTGTGTGTTTGTCTGTCTGTGTGTCTGTCTGTCTGTGTCTGTCTGTGTGTATGTCTGTCTGTCTGTGTGTCTGTCTGTCTGTGTGTCTGTCTGTCTGTCTGTGTCTGTCTGTCTGTGTCTGTCTGTACGAGACAATCAGCTGTTCAGTGGGGAGGTGTGGTTAGTGAGGGGGGGCTGAATACAAAATGAAAGGATTAAAAAAAGAGTGTTTAACTATCAGGATGCAGATAAACTCTTTGTTCCCCTTTGAAATAAAACATTCAGATATCAAATATTCGTCCACTTTTTGAATTGAAACTTGTTTCTGAAACTTTGATCTTCATAAAGTCTGCGATCAGAACGATCAGACGGGGGGGGAACGTGAGCGATCACAGTTTGAATAACAGCATGATGGTCGGACAGCTTACAGTACGGGGACAATGGAGCCAAGAGGCCTAAATCCAAAGTTAGATTAAACACCAGGCTGAGCGTCTGTAACAGTATTAGTGTAGATATGGGGGGGGGGGGGCTGCTCCTGTTAAGGAGGATTTACAGACAACTTAGTGTGATTAGAGCGAGCCGGCAGGAGGAATCACAAGTCGCTCATATGACTCTCTGAGCGGATTCTGTGACAGATGTGAAAATTGGATTTGTGCTTCAGAGAAGTCATCGTCTGAGTTTCCAGGTCAGATCAAAGTGCAGCGAGGAGGCTGCTTACCTGTCCGTCTGATGGGGGTAAAGGGGGCGGGGCCATGTTAACCACCTTCCTGACCTGAGTCACATGTGGAAACAGAGCCGTGTGTTTGGCGCCCACCGGCTGCACGTTGTGATGTTCTCCACATTTCTCCACGTCAGGGTTTTTTCTTTGTTCTGCAGCCTCGTGCATATTTGGACACTTTTTAATTAACTTTCTCTTTTTTATTTATTTCTCTTTAAACGCATGAAATTCAATATTTGCTTTCACTGGAGAACTCGTCCTCTGGTTGAAAGGCGGGCGGCCCTGACCTTTGCTGGTTCTGCGGAGCTTTCTGATAGGCTGTGAATGACAAGGGCGCAATTTGGCCCCAGCTGCTCCTGCAACATGTTTATTGCTCTCCTCCTCTCTCTCTACTCCCTCTCTCTCTCCTCCTCCTCTATCTCCTTCTCTCTCCTCCTCCTCTCTCTCTCTCCTCTCTCCTCCTCTCTCTCCTCCTCTCTCTCTCCTCTCTCCTCCTCCTCTCTCTCTCTCCTCCTCTCTCTCTCCTCCTCCTCCTCTCTCTCTCTCCTCTCTCTCTCCTCCTCTTCTTCTTCATGGCTCATAAACTCAGGTTTCCTGTTATCATTAAAGCCTCTTCTTGATCGCCCTGCAGCCTCAGTGACAGCACAGCGCTCTGATAACCTAATTCTGTAATAATCCCTGAAAGTAGGCTACACCTCCCAAAGTAAACACAAGACCAACGCCTCACACATTCATCTGACGATCAGCTGATGAAGAAAAATAAAAGAATAAAAGTGATGACAGTAAATCTCAGAGTTCAGAAACACTCAGTAAGTCTCAGCGCTGTTCAGCTTTCTGTCTCTTTGTGCTGAAGCTGTTCATGTCCTGTGAAGAACTTTGGATCTCCTTGTTGCTGTAAGAATAAATAAACTGACCTTGTCTTAATTAAAGGCTCATTCTGTGCATTTCATTAAAACCTGTGGTCAGCTCGTTAGATAATAAAGCAAGAATAAAAAAAACACCTTTCATCCTCCATCCCAAACACTTTGACTCCTGTGAGGAGACGAGCTGAAGGTGTTCTCAATCAGAGAATCAGAACAGCTGCTCCTCCTTTGGCTCACACTCTGAATCATGTGAACTTTAATAAATCCTCTGTGATCAGCCACGCAGCGCTGCGGTGACATAACACTATCTCCATCCTCATCTCTTTCCTCCATCTTAGGACGCAGGTGCTCTGACAGAGCGAGAGGCGCACACACAACATTACGTGGCCATCTAAGCAAAGCAGAAGGAGGAGGGGAGGGGGGCGGGGAGGGGGGCGTGGAGGGGTGGGGGGTAAGTAGCACCGCACAGCACCGGCAAACCCGCAGAAACACGCAGCTCGGTGTTTGTGTCGGAGACTTTTCCTCTGCAGCTGTGAGACGGCTGACATTTAAAGAGAGCATCTCTGTTTCTACTGCAGAGGATCAAATGGACAACCCCTCCCTCCCCCGCTCCTCCCCCCTCTCTCTCTCACACACACACACACACACACTCCATCCGTCCGTCCATCCATCTGTCCGTGCGTACACACACACACACACACACACACACTGTGCCGTCGTAATAACACATTGAACTCTAAAGATAGAAATCGGACTTTACTGAAACAACACAAACACACACTGTGCTGCTCTCGCGGTACAGCACCGGGCTCCGTTATTCCTGGAGATACAGAAGGTGAGAGTAGAGGACAGAGTGCACGGAACAGTCAGGTGTGACTCACAGAGCATCACCGGGAGAGAAAATAGTCCGTTGGTTTTACACCGAGGAGAAGTGTGCGTAAACACGCAGCTTCAGAGAAAAGCGCCATACTGGGTTTATTCCCCTTATTATTAATGATGAAGCTCAACCTCTCCACCTCACTCTCATCTGTCACAAGATTAAAACAAGGAGTGAACACATCTGCACTTCAAAGGGTCGAAAGAGTGGACAAATCGAAGCTGAGAGGAAGTTTGATATTCGAGGAATCATCCAAAATAAAAATGTAGGAAAAAAAAAAAAACAAACCGACACAGAATGAGTCGGTGCTGCTTATCAAACAGCATGAAGGAGAATACAAATCAAAGTTATGTAAATTCCATTTCCACATGAATTATTCTAAATGAATTTTAAAAAGCTTGAAACGCGTTGATTTCTCGTCTTTACCTTTTAGTCAACAATCTCTCCGCGGGGCTCCGGCGCTGCGTCCTCGCTCTCTGCTCGCGGAGTTTCAGCTCGTTTTCAAGGAGTTTGCTCCAAAGATATCCCGAGTCAAAGGTTTTAAAACAAATCTCCTCTAACCCGCTCCAAACGTCCAGATGTGATGGATAAGCAACGCGCTCCTCGGGGCGGCCTCTCCTCTCAGCGCTCCGGATCGACGCGTTCAGATCTCACTTGTTTGTAAGCACAAACATGGCTTCATTTGCCTTTGTCAGCGAGAAAAAAAAAACGTAATATTGACTTACCTTTCCCTCATGAGCCATTGTACCCCCCTCCATCCCCTCTCCACACCCCCATCTCCTCCCTCCGCCCTTTGCCATGACATCACGGAAGCTGTAGTAAAAGCTCCAGCATCAGATGGGCAGGGCTTCAGGTCCCCCCCTTACTACACACACTGACTCAATGGGCGCACACGCCCCCTCCCCTCTCTCGCTCTCAAACACACACATCATCTGAGCCAATAAAAACACGTTTTTTCTTCCTCTCTGCGCGGAGCGAGCTCGCTTTAACAAACATCTCTCCTCAAACCTCCACCATCAAAACCGGTCTGACACCCCCTCCTCTCAACACACACACACACACACACAACTTCTTGAGATGCATCACAGAGGTTACAGTAATCCCCCCCCCCCCACACACACACACACACATCCTGCACAGTGGTACCGTCCAATAATTCATTCAGGGGACATTTTTCTTCCTCGGACTGGGAAGTGATGTAGTAGTTGTAGGCAGAGTGAGAATAAGAGAGCAGGCAGCTGGAGCTTTATCTATTTAAATGATCACAGAGCAATAAAGCAGCAGAGAAGAAGCTCTGAAGCTGATCACAGATCTGTTTAAGGACAGTCTTCATGTGTCAGCTCAACACTGAGTCAACTTGGAGTCCTCCCAAATGTGGCTCACGCGCTGCTCCTTCTTCTT
>NC_083626.1:10972794-10975294 GCF_963584025.1 Labrus mixtus | reverse complement strand
TGTCTCTGAAACACTTTTATTTATTAATAAAGATTATTTTGGGTCTTTATGAGTTAGGAACAGCTGAAGAGAGACAGGAAGTGGAGAGAGTGGGTCACCATGAAGCAAAGGGCCGATGTCGGATTCGAACCCACAGCTGCTGCATCCAGGACTTTTGCATGACCACTAGGCCATCAGTGCCCCCCCCCCCCCCCACACACACACACACACACACACACCTGCCTTCAGCTCTACAGCCAGGCTGTGCACATGGCGCTCGCTGATCCTCAGGTTCAATCTGATCTGAGCTGGAAAACTCGTCCTTTAACATCCTGAACTTCAACTGTTGTTGTTTTTACCCCGATGAAGACGCTTTCTGCCCCTAGCTCCTCATTCAGACAGACACACACACACACACACACACACACACACACACACACACACACACACACACACACACAGTGAAAGGCCGACAGACAAAGTTTGGTCTGGATGCCAGTTTGTATGACCGTCATCTCTAGAGACCCCCCCCCCCCCCGCCTCCCTCAGCCTGAGCCGCAGTTTGAGGGGGGGACACGTGGAATGGGGTCAGCTCTGCCAAAAGGCATCACATCGCTGCACTCAGACTGTTTCAGAGTCTCTGCAGCGACGCCTCCAGACACATCTACACATCCCCGTCTCACCCCTCCTTCCTCACCCGGGGGTCCAGACTAGCACCCCACTCCTCTCTAGCATCCCACACCCAATCCCCCCCCCCCCCCACTGAGGTCGACTGCTTGACCCCCGTCACCCCCCAAAAGTCACTCAGTCACATTCTTTCAGGCGTCTCCTGTGCTGACATCTTTACTTTCCTTTATCCTCCACCTTCTCCTCATCCTCTCCCCCCTCCTCCCTTTGTCCACTTTCTCTTCTCCTCTCCTACCCCATCCTCTCTTCTTCTCTCCTACCCTACCCCTCTGCTCTTGCTTTTTTCTCACCCCCCCTGTCCTGTCCCGTCTCCCCTCTCTCTCCCCTCTCTCTCTGCAGGTCTCTCTCCCCTCTCTCTCCCCCTGCCCGCCCTCCCCCGGCGGCAGCAGCAGGCCGGGCAGCTCTGCACCCTGAGCAGTGGTAAATACAGGCAGCACTTCACACACAGGCCTGATTACAATGACAAAGGCTGCCACACTTTAGGGAGGAGCTTGGAGCAATTTGGAGGCTGCGGGGGCCATTGAGCGAGTGGCATACTTAATGGGCTTTGTGTGCCAGAAGAAAAGGTTCTGAGCTTCTGGGCCCAGCTGTCACCATGGAAAATATCAGACTGACACAGCACCCGACGCTCTTTGGCTTGCTCTCTTTTCTTCTTTCAACCCCCCCCCACCCTTCCTCACCCGTCACCCCTCCCTCCCTCCCCTCCTCTCTTCACTCTTCTTCTCTAGTTAGCAGCACAAAAAGTGAAAGCTGGAAAGAAAGAACAAACTAAATGACAAGTCCCTCTCCCTCACTCTCACAAACATAATGCGCAGTAGGCTGACTCTGCAGCAATTATTCAAACACTAAACCCAGAGGGATAAATGACATTATTACATTTCACTACTTAATTACGTGTGTGGATAGTTACTAAGCGCTCGCCGTCATGCATGCATAATGCACTAAGATATAGTCACTCGCTTCATAAAGCACCCTTTCATTACCAGATGTATGCTCTCTCTGCAGAGGGATTCAGAGAGGAGATGAAATATGAAGCAGAAACATGTGATTGGAGCTGTGAGAGCTGGAGACAGTTTGTTTAGTGCAGCTGATTCCTCGCCCATGATAATGTGCTTGGCTGGAAAACAAAGAGCCAGAGATGCTCTGAAGCTGCTCTTTGGTTACGCTAAGACGCGCTCACACTCCACATCCAAGTGTATTACAGCAGCTCTGTGACTTATGGCACATAATACACACACCCACGCACACGCACGGGCGAGCGGCGTGCACTGGAGGCGAACAGGCAGCGACACGAGCGCCCGGTCGCACGGCGCTGCATTACTGAAACACAGCACAAAGCCAGAGTTGGATGTTGTTTCACCTAATCTCTTTGATACCACTGTGGAGCAGCTAAGCTGCAGAAAATCAGCTTAGCAGATGTCCTAAAGTGTAGGTGGCTTGTTCCATGAGCGCGAGAAGAAAGCGCTACAAGAAGAAGAAGAAGATGAAGAAGAAGAAGAACAGGAAGAAGAAAAAGAAGAGGAAGAAGAAGAAAAAGAAAAATAAGAAGAAGATGAAGAACAGGAAGAAGAAAAAGAAGAGGAAGAAGAAGAGGAAGAAGAAGAAGAGGAAGAAGGAGAAGGAGAAGAAGAAGAATAGGAAGAAGAGGAAGAAGGAGAAGAAGGAGAAGAAGAAGAAGAAGAAGAAGAAGAAGAAGAAGAAGAAGAAGAAGAAGAAGAAGAAGTGGGGGCAGGGCCTCAGATTTGGAACGGGGCCCTGACGACTTCAACTCAATCCCCTCTCTGCTCCAGTGTGCCAGGAGAAGGAAGCTTTTCTCTCCTCTTCCTCCCCGACC
>NC_083626.1:10935294-10965294 GCF_963584025.1 Labrus mixtus | reverse complement strand
GTTTGTGCGTCTCAGAGGTTCAGCTGCTGTGTGAATAGTTTATGTTTGTGATGTGTGTGTGTGTGTGTGTGCCTTTGTGCGACTGAGGAGGAATTTGCATCTGTTTACGTGTGAATGTTGATGTGTGTGTATGTTTGTTATGTATGTTTGTTATGTATGTTTGTATGAAGTGATTATCTGAGAGGGAGGTGTGTGTGAGCATGAATGTTAATGTGTGTGTGTGTGTGTGTTTGTGTGTGTTTGTGTGTGTGTGTGTGTGTGTGTGTGTGTGAGCATGAATGTTAATGTTTGTGTGAGTGACAAGCAGTCGAGTAATGGAATCAGGATATATGTGTGTGGAAGAGTGTGATTGCATGTAAGTGTTTTGTGCCCCTGTGTGTGTGTGTGTGTGTGTGTGTGTGCATATAGACAGCTATACGTGCTAATATGAACATGCAGAGCCACTTGGTATTCCTCGCAGCTCGTCTCTCGTCTGTCAAGTACGAGCGCCGGGATCGCAACTGAAAGATTGAAAGTTTGAGGAGCTGAGAGGCCTGAATGCAAATGAGACCCCCCCCCCCTTTTATTCTCACTGTCGGACCATCCTCCTTTCTTTCCTCTCTCCTCCTTCTCTTCAACGTTCACTGTGAGCAGAGGAGAGAGACTCGTTCCTCCTCCGTTGGGACTCGTTCCTCCTCCGTCAGGACTCGTTCCTCATTCCTCCTCCGTCGGGACTCGTTCCTCCTCCGTCGGGACTCGTTCCTCCTCCCTCCTCCGTCGGGACTCGTTCCTCCTCTCTCAGGACTCGTTCCTCTTCCGTCAGGACTCGTTCCTCTTCCGTCAGGACTTGTTCCTCCTCCTCCGTCGGGACTCGTTCCTCTTCCGTCGGGACTCGTTCCTCTTCCGTCGGGACTCGTTCCTCCTCCTCCGTCGGGACTCGTTCCTCCTCCGTCAGGACTCGTTCCTCCTCCTCCGTCAGGACTCGTTCCTCCTCCTCCGTCAGGACTCGTTCCTCCTCCATCAGGACTCGTTCCTCCTCCCTCCTCCCTCCTCTGTCGGGACTCGTTCCTCGTTCCTCCTCCCTCCTCCGTCGGGACTCGTTCCTCGTTCCTCCTCCCTCCTCTGTCGGGACTCGTTCCTCGTTCCTCCTCCCTCCTCCGTCAGGACTCGTTCCTCCTCCGTCAGGACTCGTTCCTCCTCCTCCGTCAGGACTCGTTCCTCGTTCCTCCTCCCTCCTCTGTCGGGACTCGTTCCTCCTCCTCTCTCAGGACTCGTTCCTCCTCTCTCAGGACTCGTTCCTCCTCCGTCGGGACTCGTTCCTCCTCTCTCAGGACTCGTTCCTCCTCCTCTCTCAGGACTCGTTCCTCCTCCTCCGTCAGGACTCGTTCCTCCTCTCTCAGGACTCGTTCCTCCTCCGTCGGGACTCATTCCTCCTCTCTCAGGACTCGTTCCTGCTCCTCCGTCAGGACTCGTTCCTCCTCTCTCAGGACTCGTTCCTCCTCCGTCGGGACTCATTCCTCCTCTCTCAGGACTCGTTCCTCCTCCTCTCTCAGGACTCGTTCCTCCTCCGTCGGGACTCGTTCCTCCTCTTGCAGCTGAATAAAAACATTCTTCAGAATCTAAAAACATTCTCTGAGCCGATGATGATCTGTCATCCAGAAGTAATGACAGAAATTAAAAGTGTTAATAGAGGTGGCGTCTGAATGTGGAGGGACAGAAAGAGCCGGCCACTCTGGATCCTCACACACACACACACACACACACACACACACACACACACACACACACACACACACACACACACACACACACACACACACACACACACACACACACACACACACACACACACACACACACACACACACACAAACACACACATAGTGAGGGGGTGGGGCTTGAGAAAGATAAAAGCTGCTTTGTAAAGAAATCAGTTCAAAAAGAGAACAAGGCATGAATGTGTGTATTGCTGTTGTTGTGTGTGTGTGTGTGTGTGTGTGTGTGTGTGTCTGTGTGTGTGTGTGTCCAGGTGACACACTACAGATGTCTCTGTGAATGAACTTCCTGTATGAGTCATGCAGGAGAGAAGACCTCTAACAGTTTCATCTAAACTGTAGAAATTATGTTTCATGTTATAGAGAAATATTAACCATAATACTCGTGATGTGTTCAGGTGACTGATTCCCTCGTTGGTAAAACAGAAATTTAAATTAAGACTCAGCGACTCGTCTAAAGGTAAGTTACTCTCAGAGAACAGACAACATGGAGACTTTTCATTTTAAATCCTCTGCAGGTAAACAATGTAGTTTAGTTTGCAGAGTGTGGCTAACGTTAGCCATGCTAGCTCCTCCAGCCTTCAGTCGTCCCTGCAGGTTAGCGTCCTCATGTGGTTACTCATCGCTCCACTTTAACCTGACACTGCCTACACACATCTTTATCTGCATGTTATAGATCTTTGACAAACCGCTCTGCTGCTACCAGACGCTCGTTTACATCTGTGTTGTAGAGCGAGGAGAGCAGTACGCTAACCAGAGATAGCACCGATCCATGGCTACAGCACCAACTAGTGGCTGGCTGCGATGCAGTTTGAGCACAACATGGGACTGACATCGAGGGCTTACATAATCATTTGTTTGACCAACCAGTGATTCTGCTGCTGACAAGTGAGAGGCATTTAACCGTTTAACTAACCTAACGCACATATCCCTGATTAATATCTAGACTGACCCACCATCTTGGGTGAATGTTTTGATGACTCATCAGTTTTGATTTGATGAAGGATAAGAGTTATTCACAATAAGGAGTGGTGGGCGCGGTGTAACGGTAACGGTTTGTCAGGAGGTTTAAAACCCGCCTCAGAGCTCTCTGTTACTATGTCCAATGAATGTTAGTTTGAGTTAACATTTCCAATATGGTGACCAATGAGGTTAAACATCTCTGCAGAAAGCAATGGGTGACGCGGCTGAGAGTAGTCTTTGGTGTCAGTCCAGCAGTTTAGTTATTTTTCACATTTGCAGATAAAGAAGCTGAAGTTTGAGTCACAGTGAAGTGTGACAGGTGTGACGGCGATAGATGTTATATTATTTTCACTGAGTGTTTGCCTTCAAGAGTTTCTCTTCATGTATAATTCATGCATTCAGAAACATCAGGCTGTGAGGCAGCAGAGAGATGCTCACAGTAACCAGCTGCAGAGAAACCTGCAGGCTGACAGACGTTCACTCACAGCCTCCTCTCCTCACTCTGCATCTGTTGCTCCAGAGATCACAAGAACATCATCAGCAGTTTGTATGTTCAAAATGTCAGCCGCACTGAAGCTGTTATATCTCCTCGCTGTGAAGTCAAGGCGGAAGAAAAACTCACTGACAGGATGAAAGACAATAGAAGTGTGTGTGCTGCGTATTCTTTATTTTCTGCTGCGCTCTGACACAAATCTTTACGACCCGATGACTGTGTGAAGATCTGCCTGTCAGATAGACAGGACATGGATGGAGGCTGATTTTTATCCTGAGAGTAAAAAATATATCAAATAAAGTCATTTTAACCTAAATGTGTGAAAGCCTTCAGTGACAATCAGTACAAAATCTGCAGTTCCTCCAGTGTCCACTAGAGTCTGTCTCCTGCAGTGAGTCAGTCCCCATAGAACCCCATGTTAAAATGTCTATCTTTACAGCTGCAGTTCCTCCAGTGTCCACTAGAGTCTGTCTCCTGCAGTGAGTCAGTCCCCATAGAGCCCCATGGCCCCCCACGAGAGTCTTATTCTGATGATGATTCAGTTAATTCAGGCCTGACTTGGCGTGGCGTTCTGTAGTTAAACCAAAATCAACAGCAGATGCACCATCGTGGCGGCAGAACATGGCACTGTGATATGACATCACACCCCCGCTAAGAGCGTGGCACAAACACACGGCGGCGGCTGCCAAACGGAGGGAGAAACATGGCAGCAGCACAAACACAGAGTCATGAGTAATGAGTGTTCCTGGTGATATGAGAGGACGAGAACACGAGACCATGCTTTGTCTCAACAAAGATTTAATTTCCTGATTTTTTTTCATGTGTTCAAAAGTGTGAGATGAACGAGGACACAGATTCATGAAGAATGTTCCATCTGTATTCAGCTGAGTGACCGTGTTAAGACGTCTAACACAGAGAGACTCAGGTTGCCCCCGACGACCGCTCGTTATTAACACTCGCTGAGAAATGAAGAAGAAGCTGACCTACGTTACGTCTCGCCAAAACAAAAAGCCCTTTTTAAATAACAGAAAAGAAGAGAAAGAAACTTGAAGTTGGACTAATATCCATTAACGGCGTGCACGCCGTGGCCAGCAACGTCACTACGCTCTGCTCCGTTTCAAATACTGCGAGGCCGAGAGCTACATGATAAAAAAGTCGACCTTCTTCCTTTGAATTGCCTTGTTGTTGAAATGTATAAATAAAAGATCCAAACTATGGAAGAGTCGTGAAGCTGGAGAGAAACGGCGTTTATTTGATGAGACAGGAAGAGGAAACGCACCATCACACTCCAACATCAATCTAAACCTTTATGTGTAATAAAGATAGTGTGACAGAGGTTGGGCAGTTCAGCCCCACTCCCCCCCGCCATGACGCCCACGGTCACAGCCGTATATCACACCCACCTTAAAGCCCCCCCCCCTCTCTTCCATTATGGCAGGCAGCTGGTTTTGGGAGCGGCTGGCCTGAGAGGAAGCTGAAAGTGGAGTCTAATTCACTTATTGATTCCTGTCCTGTGTTTCAGGACGCTCCAAAGCTTTGATCGGAGGGGGCGGGGGGGGGGGGGGGGGGGTACGAGGCCAACAGATGCAAAGTTTAGGTCACAACCAGTTCACTTTATTGAGCAGAGAAAACACCTCAGACTGGACGAGCAGGTCGAGCACGGCGTGGACAGAGTGGGAAGGTTGTCTCTTACAGACGAGATGATACTTATAATAATAATAATAATTATAATAATGATGATAAAGTGGCGATAGAATCTTTAAGTCTGCTCAGAGGAAACAGGAAGGTCAGATCTATAATCCTTCATCTGGGTACACAGACCCGTCTGATGTGACCCTCAGTCTGTGTTTCAGTAAACACCGACACTGATCGGGTACAGGGTCGCGTAAAGAGATGGAACAGATCTGATCTAATATCCGTATCGGGTCGACGTCACAGATGGAGAAAGATGGTGGGTTAGCTCGTCTCACTTTGAAGACGTTCAGACTGAACTGTAAGAAGTGTCCACAAATCGTCTCCATGACAACGTTCAGACGAGACGGAACAGCTCCTTCTATACACTTCAGTTTAAAACTTTTACTTTAAAAACCTGACAGCTGCTTCCTGTTTGTATGTGAAGCCGGCACAAAGTTCAGACACATCTCTTGTACCGGATCGTGTGAAGCAGCTGAGAGCTCGAGATCTGTGATCAGAGACGACATCACTCACCGTTTAATGTTCAGAGCGCCGCCTATGTTCCCAGGTGAGTTCTGCAG
Organism: Labrus mixtus; assembly: GCF_963584025.1. Classification (NCBI taxonomy): domain Eukaryota; kingdom Metazoa; phylum Chordata; class Actinopteri; order Labriformes; family Labridae; genus Labrus; species Labrus mixtus. Next base: position 10,959,829 of record NC_083626.1, on the reverse strand, counting down.
CTGTGTGTGTGTGTGTGCTACAGTAACACAACATCGCAACATTAACCGTCGGCCTGCCACGATGTCAGAAAAATATAAAAAACTATACAATTAATAATAAAATGAATAAAGAGTTCCGTTTTTATATCAAAAACTGTAAAATCAAAGAACGAAGCCTGAGTGACATCATCTGTTCCTGCAGGGAGCGCTGGAGTCCCATCGATGGCGGTCTCCATGATTGAAATGCTGTCTCAGTCTAACTTTCAGTCAACCTAACAACAGGCTGAGAGCTGGAGCTGAGGCGGGTTTTAAACCTCTTGACAAACCGTTACACGGCGCCCACCTGTCAATCAGGTCAGCTACACACCTTATTGTGAATAACTCTTATCCTTCATCAAATCAAAACTGATGAGTCATCAAAACATTCACCCCCCCGTACAGTGTGTGTTGATCGAGACATGAGCTAATCACACCTATTTGTTTTTTTGAACCAGGCTGTAAACATGTTAATCTCTGCTGTAAAAACAGGCTTTTTAGAATGGGTGTGTATGTGACTTCCTGTGCTTCTGCAGCCAGCCTCTAGTGGACACTCCAGGAACTGCAGGATTTTACACTTCAGCATTGGCTTCATTTTTAAACCCTGGAGGTTTCTGCTTGTTTGCAACATGTCCCTCCTGAATTCTAGCTTACCTCCATTAGTGATCATCTCTGGAGACACGGGTCTGAAACATCCTCTAAAAGAGTTCAGAGAACAATCTGTGAATCACAGCGACATCACTGAGAGCTACATGCTACAAATCTTTAGAGTCACTCTGTCAGACACCCCGAGAACCTTTAAACCATGTTTAGTAATTAAGGTCACAATTTCACCGCTGCGCTCTGAAAGGACTCGGCCCAGGAGCAGGTTTGTCTGACTGAGCGTAGCAACGGTTGCTATGAGAGGCAACTCTTTGATTGAGTGTGTGTGTGTGTGTGTGTGTGTGTGTGTGTGTGTGTGATTTAAATAAAGGTGGTTCCAGGTCGGCGTGCAGCAGGACGGGGTCATGACTCGGACACTCAGCGCTCACACACACCCTGTGACCTCTGACCTGTGTGACCTCACTGAGTCCGACCCTTCAGTGGGTTATTGATCGAGCACGTGTCGAAAAGAGTGAAGACCAACAGTGAGAGGAAGAAGAACGGACGTAAGAGAGAGAGAAACTTTCTGATGGTCAGAATAACTACGTCTCCAACAACATTTCTACTGAGCTACAGGTCGGATTCGAACCCAGGGCGTCCACTCTTAAGGACTGAAGCCTCTGTACATGGGGCTTTAAATCTCTACCTTTACTTCATATTTATGTTGTTCTTTCTTTCTTGTATAAATTAAACGACTGGACTAAATGTTTGGATGTGTTTCTGCTCTGGTTGTTTTATTTCCCTGACGGCAGCAAAGCTCTCGGTGGACAAAGAGGAGTCACTTCAACGTGTTTCTGAATGTCAACACATCAGTACACAGAGAGAGAGAGTGAGGCACAATGTATTCACATACATGAAGTCATGATGCAAATCCTCCCCAGCAACACAACAGCCCCCCCCCCCCCCCCCCTTGTAGTTTCCAGCATGTAAAGTCTTTTGACCGCAGCTCCATCTTCACACTCTGACTGCTCTCATTGATTTCCATGGTGAGAAGGAGAGAGAAGGAGCACATGAGAGACACTCGTTATGGCAAAGATTATCTCCCTGTGACACACACACACACACACACACACACACACACACACACACACACACACACACACACACACACACACACACACACACACACACACACACACACACACAGGCATTCAGACACAGCTGGAGACGAGCTGCAGCTATAGTCACACCTGGATCCATACGTGGAGACGTTCAAACACCTGGGCCTCTCTCGCCTGTACTATCACACACACACACACACACACAGACACACACACACACACACACACACACACACACACACAAACACACACACAAGTACGCAACTACACACACACACAAACACACACAAATACACACACAAACACACACAAATACATATCTGATTGTGAGACGTGCAGGTGATCATTGTGTACTCGATGCTCACACACACAAAGTGAACAGGTTACAGCTTGCCCCGTGTGTTTCAGTAAGTGTGTTATTTTATCGCCTCTTTTCATACCCCCTCCTATCCTACTCGGTGATGTTGGGGGGGGCGGGGGGTTGTTGCCATGGATACCACAAACACCCCACATAGAAAATTCTACACAGAATAATAAGTGGCCAATTGCGTCTGTTTGCTCTCCAACAAACCTCAGGATTAGAGGCATTTTCATGTCAGAGGAATAAACTATTTTTATGTTTGAAGGGGGTGGGGGGGGGGAAGGAGGCACAGATATGAAAAGAGCATACTAATGCTGTGTGGTGACAGGTTTCTCCCCGCTCTGCGAGATGAGAGAGCGGGAGAAAAAAGGAGGAGAAAAGAGACGCTCTTAAAGAGAAACTCAGGTGCTCGGGGCATCCTCCACAAATGAAGGAGAGCATGGGGGGGGGGGGGGAGAACATCATTTCAAGTCCAGTTAACTGCGAGCGCTGACATTTGTAAGAGGCGAGCAGGCGGGGTGGAAACGATGCGCGGCGTTTAATCGTTCAAACTGAAGCTGAACGTTCAGAGGAGCTTTTTGTGTCGCTTTCAGACAAACACTCCTCCTAAAATCTTCCTCCTGCTCTGAGAACATAACCCCTGTGCCCGATGATGTCATAATGATACCATCTGTTTACTGCAACACACACACACACACACACACACACACACACACACACAGATCAGATAACACGGACATGAGCACAGTGAAGCATCATCCGTCTGACTGTGCTGCATGTTTAACACACACTCAGTGTAAAGAGTGAAGGTGTGTGTGTGTGTGTGTGTGTGTGTGTGTGTGTGTGTCGACTCTCTGCAGGTAGATCTTTACCTGAGGACCAGCTTCCTGTTCTGTCCTACACGCTGCCTGTAACACCTCACCAGCTCGCCTGTCAAGGTCACGAGCGGAGATTCTTGATGCGGATGTCTGTCAAACCCATCCCCCATCAACACAAGGACACCGGCCCCTACACACACACACACACACACACACGCACACACACACGCACGCACGCACGCACGCACAGTTTTAACACCTTCACCATTTACTGTGTGAGCTCTGTACAGTTTCTATATAAATATTTATGACAGAGGAGAGAGAGAGTGTGTGTGTGTGTGTGTGTACAGTTTCTCCTTTTTGCACAAATACATACAGCTTATAATAGCATAAAGGAATAATAAAGCAAAGGTTAAATAAGACGCCTGAAGACACACCTGAAGACACACCTGAAGGCACAGCTGAAGACACACCGGAAGACACAGCTGAAGACACACCTGAAGACACATCTGAAGACACAGCTGAAGACACATCTGAAGACACAGCTGAAGACACACCGGAAGACACACCTGAAGACACAGCTGAAGACACACCGGAAGACACAGCTGAAGACACACCGGAAGACACACCTGAAGACACAGCTGAAGATACACCGGAAGATACACCTGAAGACACAGCTGAAGACACACCTGAAGACACAGCTGAAGACACAGCTGAAGACACCCCGGAAGACACAGCTGAAGATACACCTGAAGACACAGCTGAAGACACACCTGAAGACACAGCTGAAGACACAGTTGAAGACACACCTGAAGACACAGCTGAAGACACACATGAAGACACAGCTGAAGATACACCGGAAGACACACCTGAAGACACAGCTGAAGACACACCGGAAGACACAGCTGAAGACACACCGGAAGACACACCTGAAGACACAGCTGAAGATACACCGGAAGATACACCTGAAGACACAGCTGAAGACACACCTGAAGACACAGCTGAAGACACAGCTGAAGACACCCCGGAAGACACAGCTGAAGATACACCTGAAGACACAGCTGAAGACACACCTGAAGACACAGCTGAAGACACAGTTGAAGACACACCTGAAGACACACCTGAAGACACAGCTGAAGACACACATGAAGACACAGCTGAAGATACACCTGAAGACACACCTGAAGACACAGCTGAAGACACAGCTGAAGATACACCTGAAGACACACCTGAAGACACAGCTGAAGATACAGCCGAAGACACACCTGAAGATACACCCGAAGACACACCCGAAGACACACCTGAAGACACAGCTGAAGACACACCTGAAGACACACCTGAAGACACAGTTGAAGACACACCTGAAGACACACCTGAAGACACAGCTGAAGACACACCTGAAGACACAGCTGAAGACACACCTGAAGACACAGCTGAAGACACATCTGAAGACACAGCTGAAGACACAGCTGAAGATGCACCCGAAGACACACCCGAAGACACACCCGAAGACACACCTGAAGACACAGCTGAAGACACAGACACACCTGAAGACACAGCTGAAGACACAGCTGAAGACACAGCTGAAGACACATCTGAAGACACACCGGCAGGTGGTTTTAAAGATTCCCTGTTCTGGTTTCCCGCTGTGGGTTGAACATGTGTACCTGTGTTCCTCCACCTGTCACACTAAGCACTCTGCCTCGTGTATTATCTGCAGACTAGCAGCAGGTTCGAGTGGAGCACACGGCCAGGCGGAGCGGCGTGCGGAGCATGCACGAGCAGCAGAACTAACGGAGCAAATGAATTTAGAACGACGTAATGAGAGACGGCGCTGGGCTCCGGCCCGATTTCACAGTCACATCATTAGGGTGAGGCGGCCCCGGCCCCTGAATGAACACACACACACACACAAACACACACACACACACACACACACACACACACAGCGGCCCCGGGAAAGACGAACAAGGTCAGCCTCCGTGCCGCAGTCTAATGAGAGGTGACAGGTGAGCAGAGACGCTCCAGACTTTAGCCATTAAACTTACATTTTTAGGGTGAGTGTGTGTGTGTGTGTGTGTGTGTGTGTGTGTGTGTGTGCATACTGTATCTGCCATGTACTAATGTGCTTATAATTCAGACACACGCACGCACGCACACACGCACTCACACACACACACACACACACACACACACACACACACACACACACACACACACACACACACACACACACACACACACACACACACACACACACACAGTACCCTCCCTGTGACCTTCGTGTACTTCCTGGCGGGCAGGTGTTCAGGCTGTCGGGGACGAACGGAGTGGCCAACATAAGACGCTGCTGCTGTGTTATTTATCAAATACACACACACAGACACACACACACCGAACACACACTCTACTCTTATTCTCACAGTCGTCTTTATATGAATCATTGTTCAAAGCATCTATCGTCGGGAAATACTTTGAGCGGGACATTTGTCCCGATAAGAGCTGAGTGTACTTAAAGGGATACTTCACCCGTTGAAACATGAATCTGTATTGACATTGGGTCATATATGTAGAAAAGTGAAATAAATTTAGAAGTTGGTGCCTTCTTGGCCGTGAAAAGGCAGAAAGTGTCTTTTTGGCTCATGTGGATGAAAGACACCAAATCCCAGAATGCACAGCACCACAGGCCACTCCCACTAAGGTCCTCTATTAACAGACATGTTGAAACATTCTTTTGTCGGTTCTTATCAACTTTCTCCATAGAGCCTGTTAGCATAGCTACCTAGCAAGATGGCGGACGTTAAGTTTCAATTCTGGGAGTGAGTTCCCACCCACTGATCTGTGATTCAGACACACACACACACACACACACTAACACACACACTAACACACACACAGTGTCCAGATGTGTAACCTTAAAGACAGCTGTCCTCTCGCTGTAACTCTCCTGATGACTCGTAACGTGAGACGACTCTGACATTTCCGCTGACGGCCCGCAGCCTGACGGGAACGCCACCACGTTTTATAATTGCCACGGTGACACCATTAAGGCGCCGTTTAGGGACCTCCCACAGACATATATCTGAAGATGAAAACACAACGTCAACGTGTCAGAGTGAGAGCTCCTCTTCCTGTTCACTAGAGCGTCTTTTCACGTCTCTCTCATTCTCTCTCTCTCTTCGCGGGATGGGCGAGCAACACTTCAGGAACGTGTTCTCAGGAGATTTTCCAACACTCAGAAGAAAGAGTGTCATGGACACTATACGTGGCGTCCTTGAGCCTCGCTATGTGATCTGAAACCTGTCTTTCTTCATTGTTCCTCGTCTTTTATACGGCGTCTAGTAAAGCAGGAAGGCCGTAAAAAACATCTTTAAAGAACTAACGAGAAGGCGTTCAGCGCCCCTGAGTGACTTTCTCATCCTGTTAGTCCTCACATCATGTTCCCTCAGTCCTCTAACTGCATTAAGAACTGATTAAATGGATTATTACATTACAGCGATGCGTGTGTTCATATATGTGAGCACATCGTCTTCATCACAGCGCTCAGAGTAATGAGCATGGCACGCCGCTCAACAAACTAACAACGGCATTAGCTCGCCTTCCAACCCCAAACATTCATTACAGTTTAAATCAGAGCAGAAAATTAGATTAAATCCCCCCCCCAACACAAAACAAAACACGTCGAGATGGAGAACACATTTCTAAATTTGTCCATGAAGTGAAATCAGAGTTTGTAATTAGTGTTTGATAAGAGACTCAGTTTGTAATCCTTTTTTTAAGACGTCTAATTCAGGAATCTACACTCTTAGAAATTCCCCGTTAAAAAACAGTAAACAACTGGCAGTAGGGTTGCCAGGAAGTTATTGTAAAATTAACGGTATATTGCTGTTGCTGAAATTTACAGTTTTCTACCATTTTTGTAAATACAGCGAAAAGCTGTTATTTTAAATGTTAACAGGAAAATACTGTTGAAAGGATTAACTGTTTAATACTGTTTCTTTACACTTCTTCACAAGAGGTATATTTACAGATTTTTACTGTGAATTGTAAATACTACACCTAGCTATAGATTAATTTCCTTCTACCAAAATGGACACAATATATTTATTTTCTAAACCTAGTGATTTGATAAATGATTCCTTGCATGTCATGTTATAAAACACCATGTTTTAAAATAATAAATGAACAGTGCCTTTAAAATTGCAACTTAAAATGTTAAGACAAATAATAAAACTTCAAACTGTCTTCTCAAACCACATCTGTCTTTATTGAAACTTTGACAAAAACAAAGAAAATACACTTTAGGAACATGAAGGTTAAATAGGCAAAAAATCTAGCACAAATATTTACATTAAGGCATTTATCAAAGGCCATTTCCAATGTATAAAAAGTGCATAAAAGAGTTTCGGTAGACACATTTTAAACAGAGAAGTGAAAAGAAAATCTGTTATAGTTTCATAACTGAACCTGAACCTGTCCTCTGAGGGAAACTGGGTCCCTGGACCTGCACCTCTCTCTGATTTCTCCTTCCAGACTGAAACTGCCACAAGGATTCTGTAAAGGGAAAAAACAACATTAGAACAAAAGCAGCTTCAGCTGAACAGTGAACATTATCATATGGACAATCCTTTCTAAATATTCTCCATATACAAATAAGTAAAGTAAAAGTATGAAGTAGAACTAGTATGAATGAAAATAAGTCCTGGAATTACTTTACCTACATGAATTCAGGATGTATGGCAGCAGCTTTATGTGTTAAAACAGTAAAAAACAAAAAACATGCTTCAGGCCAATTCTGACAGTCTCCTAAAAGTTTCCTTTTATACATTTTCAAATACTGTATATTATACTATTTATACTATGGCTATATTGCCTAGTAGGCCCAGCTAATCATCATTTCAAATTCAATATTTAAACAATAGTCAGTGTCAGTTGAAGCTGAAACAAAGAAAAAGTGTTAGCTAACCTTACCATTCTAGTACCACCAGGCAAGCAAGTCAAGTTCATTATAGCCCACTTAGTTAACCACATTACATAGAAAATAACATAGAAAATGTTTTTTTCCCATTTAGCAACTGTTAAGATCTGTATTTCAAGCTAATGTTAGCTGGCAAAGAATTCACTCACTGCATGTGTGTCTGCCTGCAGTGTTTCTGTGTAATTTCCAAATCTAGCTAACCTTAATCTTACAAATGACTTAAGTGATTACTATGACAAACTTAGTAAGTGATGGTTTTTGCCTATTCTAACTACCAAAGCAGTAAGGCACTCACCTCTTAATTGTCAGGATGGAGATGGATGACAATCTGACAAAGCCAACTCCACTGTCCTTTCAACCATGTGGTCTCAACTTCTTTTTCCCAAAATGCATTGCAAAAACTATGGTAAATTACTGTTTTGTTTCCTTCAAGCAATAATACAGTAAGATATTGTTATAAACCGCTATAATACAGTAATGTCCTGTATTTAAACATAACAGGATCATACTGTTGAAATTTCCTTGTAAATTTATAGCAATTTCTTAAAGTGTATCACGTGTCGCTTCTTCTGTAGTTAGTTACAAATGGAGTCAGAAAAAGGCTTTTCTTCGGGCTCTCATACGTCATGGGGATCCTGCTGCCTCCTGCAGGTACACAGTGACCTAGGCGGCCATCTTTGAAAGAGTCAGCTGTCTCCATGAATCTGTCCGTGTGTGTGTGTGTTTTCACTGTGTGTCATCCTCTCCTCACAAACATCAGCGACCAGCCGCGCTCCAGAAAACAACATCTACAGCCATCACATCTCACCGCTCCATCAGAACCCCCCCTCCCAATAACTCGTCCATCTCTCACTCTGTCATTTTAACTGTCAGTCCTTCTCTCCATCCCCTCAGCGCTCACTCCCTCCATCCTGTAAAGAAATCTGTTCTTTGAGCGACATGTTAGAAAATATAAGATACAGATTATTTTAAATTCCTTAAAGTCAGGATTTAAAACGTGTTAAGGTTTGAAACTGCTGCAAGTTTGGAGAGAATCCTGAAGATCACATTATTAAATGATCTATCACACGTTTGATTATTTCCATGTTTTAAGATATTCCTGAGGCTATTTCTGCCCTCATGAGAGAGGACAGCTGAAGAGAGACACGAAGTGTTGTGAAGGGGGAGCAAAGGGCCAAGGTCGGACTCGAACCCACAGCCGCTGGAACGAGGACTTACGCCTCACGCACGGGTCACCTCATGCACCTGCAGCTTCAACGATTCACAACTACCTGATCTGTCTTTAAATTGTTCACATTTATAATTTCTATAAACATCCCAACAACAAGGAGGAGGAGAGAGGAGGAGGAGAGGAGGAGAGAGGGAGGAGAGGGAGGAAGAGAGGAGGAGGAGAGGAGGAGAGAGGGAGGAGAGGGAGGAAGAGAGGAGGAGAGAGAGGAGGAGAGAGGGAGAAGGAGAGAGGGAGGAGAGGGAGGAGGAGAGAGGGAGGAGAGGGAGGAAGAGAGGAGGAGAGAGGGAGGAGAGAGAGGAGGAGAGAGGGAGGAGGAGAGAGGGAGGAGAGGGAGGAAGAGAGGAGGAGAGAGAGGAGGAGAGAGGGAGGAAGAGAGGAGGAGAGAGGGAGGAGAGAGAGGAGGAGAGAGGGAGGAGAGGGAGGAAGAGAGGAGGAGAGAGGGAGGAGAGAGGGCGGAAGAGAGGAGAAGATGGATGAGGAGAGAGGGAGGAGAGAGGGAGGAGAGGGAGGAAGAGAGGAGGAGAGAGAGGAGGAGAGAGAGGAGGAGAGGGAGGAGGAGAGAGGGAGGAGAGGGAGGAGGAGAGGGAGGAGGAGAGGGAGGAGAGGGAGGAGAGGGAGGAGAGAGGAGGAGAGAGAGGAGGAGAGGGAGGAGAGAGAGAGGAGGAGAGGGAGGAGGAGAGGGAGGAGAGGGAGGAGAGGGAGGAGGAGAGAGAGGAGGAGAGAGGGAGGAGGAGAGGGAGGAGAGGGAGGAGCAGTGAGGGGGGAGTGCAGTGGTGGGTTTCAGGAGGTCTCAGTCCTCAGTCCTCTCTAAGGAGCATTTCAAACTGTAATAAGTGTAACTGCGGGGGGTTATGGTAATTTTTCAATTAATCCCAATGCATTGTGGGTAATGTTATAGGATCTGTGCAGGCGGAGACTTGGAGGGAATAAAGGAGATAAATATCAGTGATGGTAATAATCATCAGCATTAATGTCATCATAATGAGCGTCGTCTTCATCAGCGTCTAATCATCACTGATGAAGAGTTCAGAGTGAAAACGTCCGAGAGCGCTGCCACTTCTAGCATTACCACGCCCTATATAGTGCACTCACTGTATCCCACAATGCATGGTGAAAAGTACAACCGATGGTCACTACCCAAGCAGTATATACCATCATGCATTGCGGTTCAAAGCTGTTCACGAGCTGAGTCTGGCGTTTGACCTCTGTGGGTCAGGCAACGCCACGAGGTTGTTCAGATATCCAACCTGAAAGATAAACAACTCCGGGGCGCCGGATAGCCAAGCGGTTAAGACACGAGGCTTTAGTCCTGATTGCAGCTGCCGTGGGTTTGAATACGAACTCAGTCCTTTGCTGCATGTCGCCCGCCCCTCTCTCTCTCCACCCATCACTTCCTGTCTCTTTTCCGGTCTAATAAAGGTCCAAACGTCCAACAATCATTTAAAATCATCCAATCAGACGTGAGGTTCTTTAGAGAGCAGGTGAAGAGCTGACGGCGTGCAGAAAACAAACCCTGCTGTCGCTTCTACTCCGGGGTCAAAGTGTCTATCTGACCCCTTCCTGACCTTTGACCTCCCTCCTTACTGACTTTATTGCTCTTTATACGACAGGTCCTGATTGAGGCTCCGTGTGTCCTCCACAAAAAGATTCTAATTGACTTCCTAAAGCTTTTGTTTACGTGTCAGCACGTGACTTCCTGTGTGATGTCACTGTTATCAACATCAGAATTCACTTTAAATAAATGCGACTGCGACTGACTGAGAATGACTACATACTGTTTTTTATTTAGCAAAGAAGAAGAAAACTGGACGAGACGTTCTGAGCATGCTCAGTGGAAGTCAAAGTCGAACAGCAAAGTAACGTAGCAGAGCAGCCGCCGTGTTGTCGTCTGTCTTCAGATATCAGCGTCAGTTAGAGACGGCGTGCATCTCATCTCAACCGAAACAGGAAAGGGAGCAGTTTGTATGAAATGTTGAGTTGTAACGTCGTCCATGTTTTTCATCGGTCGACAAACAACCCCCACTTTACCATCCTAACTGTCCCTCAGTGCTCGTATCCTGGGACGAGGACGTAAGGAGGAGGAGGAGGAAGAGGAGGAGGAGGAGGAGGAGGAGGAAGAGGAGGAGGGGGAAGAGGAGGAGGAGGAGGAAGAGGAGATCAGAGGAGGAAGAGGAAGAGGAGGAGGAGGAAGAGGAAGAAGAGTAGGAAGAGGAAGAAGAGTAGGAGGAGGAATAGTGGATTGAACTCTCCACAGATTTTCTCTTTGAATCCTATTTGAAATTTAAAGAGTCCCTGTTTGTGTTTCTGAAATACCTTTACACACTCTGTCATAAATACTGTCCACAGGGAGGAAGGCCTGTACCCCCCCCCCCCCCCCCCGCCTGCAGAGCTGCATGATTCAAGAGGGCAGAGCCACTATAATGAAAGACACACAAACACACACAAACACACACACACTCATGCATATATGCTGCATGTGTGTGTAAGTGCATACATAAATTATAGAGGATATTCCACAGACAGTATAAATGTATGTTTCATACATGTGAGTGTTTCCTGTATGAATACAACGCGCTCCTCTTCTTTGTGTTGATGCGTATGCATAAAGAAAAGAGAAAGAAACATATAAAACATGGACGAGTGGTCAGAGGGGTTATGTTAATGCTGAATCTAATTCATAATTCATAAAGATTAAAGATGAATTTCATATGAGGCAGTGCCCCGCTCGATCGCCCCTCTCCCATTGGAAATGCTTCTCCTCTCTCCAGGATGAGAGAGAGGGAGAGAGAGAGAGAGAGGGAGAGAGAGAGAGAGAGAGAGAGAGAGCACATCCCGTCCCTCCTGACCTAATCAATACATCTCCTGATCTGATTCTCCTGTTAGCCTCCATCAGGGTGGAGTATCACTGTCTCCAGCTACACGAGGGTCTCTGTCCGCCCCCCCCTTGTGTTAGTCCTGCTTAGGATGTGGAGGATAGTTTACACACAGGATGTGTTGTTGGCTCACTAAACACACAGGTGTCCTAAAAAGAGGCGTCTCTGCTTCATGAGGAGTTAATTCATTATTCCTGATGTCGACAATGAACGTGAGCCAACGGCGTGTATGAAGCTCACTACGTTTAAATAACTACATCATGCAACAAAAATATAAAATATATATATATTTCAAACATGAAGTCAGTGTCACAGGCAGGGCCCTATGAACAGATCGCTCTCATTAGGCCCCTCCACCACAGCCTGAGATATTACTATAGCCACACCTTCATGTGTCCTCTTCAGATTACTTGTGTCGCAAAAATTCCCTCACCAAGCTCCACCGTCATCACGTCTTTGTACACTCATATTGATTCAGTGGTGTCCAGTCTGTGAGGTCACAGCAGGAGCTCCACACACACACACACACACACACACACACACACACACACACACAGACGCACACACACAGACACACACACACACACACACAAACACGCACACACACACACACACAGACACACAGACACACGCACACACACACGCACACACACACACAGACACACAGACACACGCACACACACACAGACACACACACACAGACACACACACACAGACACACAGACACACAGACACACAGACACACAGACACACGTACACACACACACACACACACACACACACACACTGACTGTAAAGACATGATTGGTTTTCCCATCAAAGTTTGAGATAAAAAGAAGAAGCTGAAAGGCCACAAAGTGCCTCCTCTTCCCAGAAGGAGCAGCCGGCCTCTGCAGACTTTATCACCGACTCCATGATGCAATTAGCCGTCGTGGTGGTGCAGCTGTGGTTCTGCTGATTCTATTAGAGAACCAGAGACAAACCCCAGCCCCCTCCCCCATTGAGAGGGACAGAGGGACACCAAAAACAACTCTCTGCAGCGACTCTGAAACATGACTAGTTCTCCTCTGTTCTGTTGGTGGTTTTATGGCCGGGGGGTCGTTATCTCCCAAACACAGAGTGAGTGAGGCTTCAAACAAAGCACCAACACACTCACACAACTTCCAGAAGGACGCAGGGGGGCTGCTGGGAGGAAGCCCCCCAGGGAAGAAGTGACTTCTGACATGGACGGCAACATATCACTCTTCTGAACACACACACACACACGCGCACACGCACGCACACACACACACACACACACACACACACACACCTCACCCTGGGGGACAGAGAGGCAGGCCGGGAAGATAAGCCCGACACCCCTGCCTTAATGTGTGTGTGTGTGTGTGTGTGTGTGTGTGTGTGTGTGTGTGTGTCTGTGTGTGTGTCTGTGTGTGTGTGTGTGTGTGTGTGTGTTACACACACTTAAACTACGGCTTCACACAAGTTTTGCCAACATGATAATGTGTGTGTCCACAGATGTGTATCATATGTGAACACACAAATATACAAATAATATTTTTAAAAGATGACAGGGCGGCTGTGGCTCAGTGGGTACAGTCATCTTCTCTCAACCAAAAGGTCGGGGGTTTGATCCCCAGCTCCTGCAGACACTCAAACATTCTGTACATGTTTTTAATGTTTTGGTGCAGTTTGGAGTGTGCAGGAGTTTATCTGAAGTTTTAAATCATTGAAAACAAGAAATGACCCAATATAGACAACAAACCACATGACGTATTTTTGTATGTGAAACGAGAATTCTCCTATGGGATTTTTGCATTGGATTTTGGATCATTGCAGAAAATAAGCTCTGTGACAAACACACGTTTCTGAAGCGTAGGCGTTTTGTTCAGCAGGATAATCTTCACAGATGAACACCATTTTTATGATGTTTGAAGCGTTAATACAGCCGACAGAAGTAAAAAGTTAACGTTATGCTAAAGCTAACTACACCATAGTCGGATGATTGTGACGTCACTGGCGTTATGCTTCAGACGATCTCCGATAAACTAATCCACGTAGCTTAATAAATTGTTTACTAATATAATATTCACCTTAACCTAAAGATTAAACCTACAGGAGACATCTCCGACTAGTGAGAGAGTTCCCGCGCTCTGTGTCCGGCGTGATGACGTTTAATGTCCCCGACAACCACTGTAGTCACACACAGACACACACACACACCCACACACACACACACACACACACACACACACACACAGACACACACACACACACAGACACACACACACACACACACACACACAGACACACAGACACACACGCACACACACAGACACACACACACACACACAAACAGACACACACAAACAGACACAGAGAGACACACACACACACACACACACACACACACACACACAGAGGTGAAAGCCACTCTATCCAGGGACAACAGACCCCCCTCAGAGCGGCCGCGGCTAAACTTACCAACAATAGGCTGAGAGTAATTAGAAAGGCTCTTCCCTTCTGGAGAGATGAAGGAGGGGGGGGGGGGGCGATGACAAAAAGAGTGGCAGCAGAGTTGAGCTGCAGAGAAACAGAAGAAGAAGAAGAGCCCCCCCCAGAGTACAGCAATAACCCCCCCCCCCCCCCTCTGTTCTGTCAGAGCTGTAAAGATGGAGGAACAATCAGGTGGAGAGACGATGAAAGGAGGCCGGTGGGCACACAGAGATCACATGGCGGTCAGAGGACGCTTTACTCCTCAGGAGAGAGAGAGAGAGAGACAGTCTTCAGATACTGCAGAATAACCAGGACGCACGGGGCTCTGCTCCAAATGAAGACAGACGATACTGACGCCGTGTCACAAAGACCTCAGGAAGGGGCGCCGCTAGCCGAGCGGTTAGTGCACACGCCCCATGTACAGAGGCTGTAGTGTGGCTAACGTTAGCCATGCTAGCTCCTCCGGCCTTCAGTCGTCCCTGCAGGTTAGCGTCCTCATGTGGTTACTCATCGCTCCACTTTAACCTGACTCAGCCTACACACATCTTTATCTGCATGTTATAGATCTCTGACAAACCGCTCTGCTGCTACCAGACGCTCGTTTACATCTGTGTTGTAGAGCGAGGAGAGCAGACCCGCTAACCACTGATAGCGCTCGGCTTGGTTCTAGTTTGATCACAACTTGTGACCTTGAGGGGAAACATGTTTAGAATTCATTTTACAGACTAGAGAGGATGACGACGTTCAACTGTTGAGTCGACTTAACGCACACACCCCTGAAAACATCCAATCTGAGCTCGTTGAAGACGCAGAGAATAACAAAGGTGTGTGGAAGAAGCTGTTACAGGTTTCATTCCTGCTGGTTTTTGAAAACTTCTCCCTCTTGAAAAAACTTTAACATGAGGCACTGCATGGTGGCCTAGTGGTTAGTGCACGTGCCCCAAGTGCAGAGACTGTAGTCCTCCAGGCGGGCGGCCTCGGTTCAAATCCAACCTATGGCTTTTTGCCCTCTGTCTGACTATCCTCTGTCATGTCTCTAAATAAAGGTGCAAAAAGCCCAAAAATGAACCTTAAAAAAATAAAAAAGTGAACATGTTTTTGCTCCACCTGCAGCCGTGAGCAGCTTCAGATCAGATCTAATTACAGAGTCAATCTGAGAGCATCAGCAGGACGAGACTCAGATTAGAGCCAACATATGGCCTGTGGAGTCACACACACACACACACACACACACACACACACACACACACACACACACACACACACACACACCACATGAGGAGTTCACTCACGCCGTCAGACCAATATGTCCACATGATGATGCCTTCAGGGGGCTTTTTAAAGTGACGTAAACTTTAAATTTAGATTTGATTTTGACATGTAGAGGTCAAATCACTCTCTAAATTAAAGCGTCAGGAAGGTGAACATGTGTCTCACAGATCTTCACTCCAACCTGAAACATTCAGCTGTTTGTGTTCACACATGACGCTTCAGGAGACAGCACAGTAAGACTTCTACTGTTGTTGCCGTGGTAACAAACAGGTATCTACATTGTTTGATCTTTACTTGAATCAGCTGGTATCATGTCAGTCCCAGTCTGACCCTGGTAGTGATGAACCCACAGAGCATTATCAGCTCTCTGCAGCTCTCACAGTCTTTGAGCATCTTTTAGCTCATTGTTTTGGTTTTATGGTTTTACAGCTTCAGTCTCTCTGTCAGCGCTCTTCTGTTGGATTATCAGACGCTGCAGATGACCGAGTCCCACTAACAGTTAGATAAAGACACTAAACAGCACCTGCTCAGCAACAGCAGGTAGGCTGTGAGGAGGCCTGGTGGTTGAGCGAGGAGGGGCACAGGGAACTTATAAACTGGCTCATGCTGGTTTCAAAGAACCAAAGCTCAAATATTTCAGTGTTACTATGCCTTAATGACTGACTTTTGGTTAGAAAACTACAAACAAACAAAAAATCCTAATCGTTTATTGACAGAGATAAAAGGTATTATATGGGGCTGTCATGAAAGGTGGATTCTTTTGTCTAAACATTTGTAATATTTTTTTCTGAGAGAGAGCCAGAGGAGATCACATAATGAATCTGCTTCATTCTCATCAGGAGTGAAAGGAGCTACACTGACCTCCTCCACAGCTTCCTGGTCTGAGGGGGAAACCTCCTGCTGATGTTACATGTGTGATAAGAGAAGGGTCTTCCAGCTCCAACATCAGGATGTATGCTAACAGGTCACTGAGGCCTGCACGGCCTTCAGAGCGGCCTGGAGGAGGGTCTCCTCCCTGCAGGTTCACTTGTTGTTTTCTGTGTTCACAACAGTCTGACTGATGAAGCAGCTCCTCTGGCACGCAGACTCAGAGATGCAGGAACATTGTTGTTCAAAAACAGCCGGGCTAATTAGACCTTCAGGGAGGAAATCAGAGTTTGAGGAGAAAATCAACGATCCTGGACTAAAACAAACCTGGAGAGCACCGATCACAACAACCACAGAGTGATGTAACTGCAGCTAATGCAGGGGGGGGGGGGGGGGGGAGAGAGAAATCTGCTTATTTACAGGAAATGATTAAAACACTCTTTCTTTAATAGATGTTTAACTGATGGGCAGCTTTTACTTCAAAGATACAGAGAGGAGAGGAGCAGATCAATACTGAGAGAGGGGTCACACACAGACACACACACACACACACACACACACACACACACACACAGTCCTATTAATAAAGTCTTTAAGATCAGGAGGAGAGGCAGTGCTGGTTCGTCTTCACGCTGAAACATCGTCCTGAACCGCCACGCTTTGGTGCACGCAGTCATACCTTGAATACGCCTGAGCGGAGAAACTCTTTTCAGTCTGCTTGTTTTACTAAAGCTCCGTAACTAAACTCAGCCGTCTTCACGCCTTTGTACGTTCATATAGATTCAGCGACGGCGCAATAACGGGATGGGGGGGGGGGGGGGGGGGGTGGTCACTCTCATGGGCATGACTAGAAATGTTCAGGAGTGTATTTTTTTATTTAAGATTTATTTTTTGGGCTTTTTGTGCCTTTAATGGAGAGATAGGACAGATGATAGAGGTGGAAACGGTGGAGAGAGAGAGTTGGGAATGACATGCGGGAAATGAGCCACAGGTGGGATTTGAACCTCGGCCCGCACTAACCACTCCGTCACCAGCACCCCTTCAGGAGTATCTATGTGAAAGCAGCTCTGAGTCCTCTGACTTCTCAGGCTGTTCTTTATGTAATAATAGGATCCATTGCTCCCCCTCCAACCCCTCCCCCCCTCTTCCCGTGCACGCCATCCATCTGAAGAGGAAGGCACTGCATTCAAATTACACATGCAGTTTACAGTAAGAGACCACGGGGGAAATCGAACCAGAGACAGAGGAGGGGAGGGGGGGGGGAGAGGGGGAGGAGCTTAAAACAGAGTTATGGGAAACAGCAGAGGATGGAGAGCAGTGACATGGAGAGATGGATGGAGATAGAGACGGGGGGGGGGGGGACAGAGGGTCGAGAAAAGAATTAAAATCTGAAATAAGAGACGAGATAAAGGGGGAGATGGGGGGAGGAACAAACAGGAAGTGACGGTGAGATCACTGTCCGTCCGTCATCTATGACTGAACGATGAAGATGGAGAGACATTCCCCAACACTGCCCCTCTCTCTTTTCTCTATTCATCTTCTCCTCCTTTTATCTTCTTCCTTTTTTTTCTCCTTTCTCCCTCTCCTCCTCCATCTCTCCAGGTTTTACTATTCTCACCAGATAGATACTTCTCTATTTTCCTCATATCTGTCCTCCTCTCTCTCTCTCTCTCTCTCTCTCTCTCTGTCTGTCTCCCCCCCTCCCCCTCTCTCTCCCTCCTGTTGGACAAGAAACAAGTCCAGGCTGCTCTCTGTCATCCCTGCAGTGGAGGACCGGTGCGTTTGGCTATTTACATGCAAATGTGGACTCGCCCCCCTTCAGTTCTCCATCTCACACACACACACACACACACACACCTTACACCCCTCCCTTCTTATTCATTTTGTCCTGCATTGTGTTCTCTTTATTTCAGAAGTGTACTTACTCTGTGTGTGTGTGTGTGTGTGTGTGTGTGTACTGAATGCTAAAACAACATGTGTAGAATATTATTCAGTAAAGAAGCCCTGCATGTTCTGCATGTTCTGTGTCGTCTGATTTAATCAGAAGCATGTGACCACCATCGTGTTTATCTGCAGGATATTAAAATATTCATTTAATTTATTGTTTTCATTCCTGCAGCTCCCCGCTCAGACTCGAGGTGAGTCGATGTTTGACCGCAGCAGGTTAAAGTCTGTAACAGTCAAGGTGGGCGAGGGGGCGTGGCTATGACAACGTTGTTAAGTCGACTAAACGCACCCGACAACATTACTAGTCGGTTAAACAAGTTGTATTTTTATGGGTTGACCCTCAATGTCGGTCAAATGTTGTGCTCAAACTGTAATGCAGCCTCCCGCCACTAGATGGGGATGGACGTAGCTCTGGTTAGTGGGCCCTCTATCCTCGCTCTACAACCTGGATGTAAACAAGCATTTTGTTTACCTGCTGACATATTTGACCTATTTGGTTTTTTGAACCAGACTGTAAACATGTTAATCTCTGCTGTAAAAACAGGCTTTTTAGAATGGGTGTGTGTGTGACTTCCTGTGCTTCTGCAGCCAGCCTCTAGTGGACACTCCAGGAACTGCAGGATTTTACATCGACTTCAACAGCGACGGTTGCCGCTTGTTTACAAATTTGAAAGCATTTGTATAAGTGCAAATAATAATTAGTTAAGAAACAAATCTTTGATGTAATCGACTCTTACAGAAACGACAGTCAGCAAGGATTTGTGTAAAAAGTTGTTTTCCAAACTTATCAAAATACAAACAAGAGGTTCATCCTCCGTCCTCTCCTCCCTCCTTCAACCATCACAAACACACACAGACACACAGACAGACAGTCCCACTCATACACACAGACACACACACACACACACACACACACACACACACACACACACACACACACACACACACACACACAGACACACAGACAGACACACACACACACTCACACACACAGCCGGCTGCTTCCTCTGGCTGTGAATGAAACAGGAAGTGCAGAGTGTAAAGAGTCCTCTGTCTGCTCCGTCTCTCAGGAGTGACACACCAGCCGACAACAACAACAACAGCAGCGACAGTGACACGCCGCGGTGCAGAATTATTCATGAGGGCTGAAGAGCGACACGGCAAAGAGCTCAGTGTCTCTACAAACGTCCTCGCTCTGCAGCCTGCGAGCGCTCAAAGCCGTCCCGTTCATGAGTTACAACCCCAAACTTAGACATTTCCCTCTCAATGGAGCCCACCTGGTCTGACACAGGAAGCGGCGAGCTAAAGACTCCGTTCAGAAGTTTGTCAACAAGAGGAGCTCTGTGGCAAAACAAGACAACGTTGTGTGACACCTGAGCGCTCACACAGAGGCAGTAAAAACGGCGTGCTGCTGGGAGCGGCGCTGCACATCCATAATGAGCCCCCGAACAAACTCTGACTTTGTCAAAGTTTGGAAAGAACACTTCAACTCCCCAAAGTGAGACAGAAACATCCATTCTCCTGAAAGTCAGCGGAGGCTCTGTGTTCGTCAGACAGCGTGTAAACGGCGTGCTGGTGCTCTCATTAAGACGCAGACGTTTGTTTGTCAGAAAGGTTTCTGTGTTTGCTGACGAGCCGCTCTCTTCACTTTGAAATAAAGTTTACTGTGTTTGATTATCAGCGCTGCCTTTAGCTGAAAATCAACCATGTTTAGAATTGACTAAACTTTAGTTTCTCTGTAAAGTGTCTGACGTCCCTCCGGCTCCGAACTTCGTCACCAGCTTCCTGTTTGAGTGGAAGATAAAAACACAGCAGTGATGATGTGTCCTTTAGGTCCCATCAGTCCAATTATCTACAAATAAAAACAAACTTCAGCTTTCGAGGTGGAGTCTGAAAGTGTTTGTCGACACTCGGTCGTTCAGCACAGATGTGTCAGGATGACGTCTCCAACATTAGATCTCTGTCAGCAGGTTAAGACTCTGTGCTGGGGGATCGACCCCCCCTCCAGCCCCCTGGAGACCCCACAGGGGGGTTGGATCTGATGAATGTGGGTCACAGGGAGCTCGCTGCTTGTGTGTGTGTGTGTGTGTGTGTGTGTGTGTGTGTGTGTGTGTGTGTGTGTGTGTGTGTGTGTGTTGAGACAGTCCACACTCAGACAGCCTTTGGGGTAGAAATTAGAAATGGACCTATTTTTCAAAGCAGGAAGTGGAGCATGAAGAGGACGCACACAGGAGCAGAATCTGAGTTCTAAAATGACAAAATGATTCTCTCTTTGAGAAACAAAGCAGCAGGTTCTGTCTGCATATTGTGCAACAGTAGCAGACGCCTGCTGAGCTGTTAGCAGCGCACTTCCACCGTGTTTGTAGCATCCTGCCCGCCTCTCCCCGTGACTGAGCATGAATACTGCATGTGTTTCCTGAAAGCAGCGGCCCTGTGGAAGCAGCAGGCAGAGCGAGCGGGTTCCTCTGCAGGTCACTGTGCCACAGCGTCTCCTCTGCTCTGTGTTTACTCCACCTGACTCTGTGTGTGTGTGTGTGTGTGTGTGTGTGTGTGTGTGTGTGTGTGTGTGTGTGTGTGAGAGACTGTGAGAGGGGTTTTGTTCATGCAGGAAGATGATGTTTGTGAGTGTATGAACATATTTATCTGTGTGTGTATGAGCATATTTATCTGTGTGTGTGTGTGTGTGTGTGTGTGTGTGTGTGTATGAGCATATTTATCTGTGTGTGTGTTTGTGTGTGTGAGGGTCGGACGCACACATGCGTGGAGTAATTGTGTTTGTGTGCACATGAAGGCGAGCGTGCCTCTAAGTATGCATGCACTTGTAGGTGTGTTTATGATTGTTTTGTGTGTGTGTGTGTGTGTGTGTGTGTGTGTGTGTGTGTGTGTGTGTGTGTGTTGATTTTTCCTGGTGGTGTCACATGTCCGCCTGTGTGGACGATGCTCAGCCTGCATGGAGAATGTATTCAGTGTACCAGAAGAATCATGATGTCTCACACTGGGCAGGGGTGGGGGAAGGGTGTGTGTATGTGTGTGCAGAAAAAAATGACCAAACAGTAGCTACAGACAATATGTGCACCACATTTCCCTTTTCCATGTATAAAGGGGGGGGGGGGCTGCAGCTTTTTCTCTGATAATAGCCGAGAATGCAGACAATAGTGAAGGTGATTCAATAAACAACCCAGATGCTTCATTCTGAAAAACACACACACACACACACACACACACACACACAAAGTATACGGAGGTGCACAATGAAAACCTCCTTTGCAGAACTTGACATATGGCACACACAATTTCCCTCTCAATTTCAGATCCAACTCCCGCAGACGTCCCCGCACGCCGGCAAATTGCCACACCGCCCCCTCCTCCCTCCCTCCCCCCCTCCTCCTGCTCCTCTCTCCTCATCTCCCCATCTCTTCATCCCTCCCTCCCAATACGCTCCTCTCTCTGAAAGTCATCTGCTCGCTAAGCAGTAAGCAACATTGCGGCCCGCTCACAGAAATGAGAGTATACAAATGATTTGTGGCACGGGCGTCCCACTGGCGCCAGCCGAGATGGCTGTGAGGAGGAGCGGGAGGGAGGTGGGGGGGGGGGGGGGGGGGGGGGTGAGGAGGATAATGTCACTTTCACCTTGTGCTTCTCCAGCAGGCCCATGATGATCATTTTTCACCATTTTCATCGCAAATTTGTTTTGGGTGAGGGCTAGCGAGGGAGGAGAGAGCACGAGGGAAAGATGGAGGGGGAGAGAGAGAGAGAGAGAGAGAGAGAGGGAGAGAGAGAGAGGGAGAGGGAGAGGGAGCACCCCCATACTGAGAGGGAGAGAGGGAGAGAGAGAGGGAGCGAGAGGGAGAGAGAGCACCGCTATATTGAGAGGGCGAGAGAGGGGGAGAGAGTGGGAGAGAGGGAGAGAGAGCGCACGAGGGAGAGAGAAGAGAGAGAGCACGAGGGAAAGATGGAGAGGGAGAGAGAGAGAGACAGCACCCCCATACTGAGAGGGAGAGAGAGGGGGAGAGCGAGAGAGGGGGAGAGAGAGAGAGAAGGAGAGGGGAAGAGAGAGAGAGAGAGGGGGGAGGGTGTGTATAAAGGGGGATGGGGGCAAAGAAGAGCGAGGTGGGGGCCGCATCTGCACGGTGACCTTTTTCTGATCCAATCTCACTGATGAATCCTAATGAAGGATTTAATAAAATCACAGTTTACAATCTGTCTCTGCATCAAAGCGTGCAATCCAATTCAAAACACAGGCACATCTACATTTCCAATATTGTTGCAAACCCATCAACCCCAGCAAGAAATAAGTGTGTGTGTGTGTGTGTGTGTGTGTGTGTGTGTGAGAGGCTGAAATTGGCCAGGCCTGAGAGTGAGCGGCTGGCACATTTGTTCCAGCTGTAGCCTAATGTCACAACTCGTCATATTCATTTGGCCTCCTAATGAGGCTGAAGTCAACAAGGTGCAGCCGACATGAGGCGAATAAATGAACTAAGAGGGGGGGAGAGGGAGAGAGACAGAGGGAGAGAGAGAGAGAAAGAGAGGGAGAGAGAGAGGGAGAGAGAGACAGAGGGAGAGAGAGAGAGAGACAGAGAGAGACAGAGGGAGAGAGAAAGAGAGAGGGGGAGAGAGAGAGAGAGGGGGAGAGAGAAAGGGAGGGAGAGAGAGAGAGAGATGATGAAGAGAAGTCATTTTAAAGTAAGTTGAGACACACGGGGTTAACGTGTCTGTAACACCTTCAGAGTGAACTGACTGTTTGAATGGTTTCAGTGAATGGAAGAGGAGAGGCTGTAAATGAAAACAGAGACTGTTAAAACTCTGCAACAGTGACATCTGCTGGTGAGGAGTGGGAACAACAGCCTGTAGCTCAGACTTTCTACCAGCTGACGTTAAACAACACAGAAGTTTCACCTGTAAACAAAGTCGATTTAAAGAGACTCGTGAAGTTTAGTGTTTGAGTCACAATCAGGCATCCTTCCAAAAATGAATGATTCTTAACTTTCTGCATACGAGCACAGCGTCCTCTCTTAGCGTGTGCACGCCTCACACACGCTCTCACGTCTTCATGCAGTCAGCTAAAACTCCAGCTGGATTTATTCTGGATTCATCAGGAACATGTTACAAACAGCTGCAGTTAATATTCATTCGTTTATTTATGACACTTCACTTCAGTATCTCAACACATAAAGACGGTGCATCATGAAGAGCCTCAGATAAAAGGAACGCCCTCGCACGGCCGTGATGTCATCGTGGCGTCTCTGAACTCGTCTTCACTCACTCACTACATCTGTTTGGAATCACTTCCTGTGTTTGTTCATATGTCAGAATGAGGAGCTGAACCTGCAGCGTTTCCTCAGGCGGAGCGGGGAGCGCCACGGTTACTGTCCACTGTTATGATTCATTATTGATCCTGTTCACCATCTCCCTCTCTGCAGGGAGTCACTTCAATCAGGAGGCATCAGATGAAGAACTCCACCACCACCCTGCTACATCTCCTGCTCTCAATTCAATTCAAATAGATTTATTGGCATGAATGTGTAAAATATATTTCCAAAGCATATAATAACAAATAATACAATAATAATAATGAAAAGTAATAATTAGCAATTAAATATTTTAACAATATTCCCCCTCACTCTCTCCCCCTCCCTCTCTCTCCCCCCCCTCTCTCTCTCCACAGCAGCACCTCTACCTGCTTGTAGCTGGGTGACCTCTGTGAGTGAAAGGTGAATTTATTGGATATCAGAGCTGATGTTTACCTGCTTCTTAACACCTCTAATTCTTCTCTGATTAAACTTCAGGTTGCAATTAGTTTATTATCAACAGCATGCATGTACGCTTTAACATGGATGTGTAGGTGAGGGTGAGGGAGTGTGTGTGTGTGTGTGTGTGTGTGTGTGTGTGTGTGTGTGTGTGTGTGTGTGTGTGTGTGTGTGTGTGTGTGTGTGTGTGTGTGTCTCCAGAAGGCCTGAGTTGATCAGAGTGTGGA